>NC_090650.1:315388100-315688100 GCF_040937935.1 Hyperolius riggenbachi | reverse complement strand
TAAGTAATGATAAAGTTATAGACGAATGAATGGAAGGAGCACTGAAAGGTGAAAATTGCTCTGGTGGTCAAGGGGTAAAACCCCTCAGTTGGGAAGTGGTTAATATTGGAAATGTAGGTAATTCTCTATATTTTTTCTTTTGGGAGAATGTCTTATTTCCCTTTTTAGATATCTGCAGTATCCACTAGAACAGAGATCTGCAAACTTGACTCTCCAGCTGTTAAGGAAGTAAAAGTCCCACAATGCATTGCAGGAGTCTGACAGCCACAGTCATAATTCATAAAGGCAAATGCATTGTGGGACTTGTAGTTCCTTAACAGCTGGAGAGCCAAGTTTGCAGATCACTGTACTAGAACTAGATCTGATAGAAGAGTGGTCCACATTTTCACAACTCTTTACACAGCTGAAGATTAAACCTTTTATTTTCTTTTTCTTCAAACTCAAGGGGTGTCCAGAGATTTTTGCAGCGAACTTAAAGGGATCTGAGCACTGTTTTTATAAAATATATAAAATAAAGGAGGCTTGTAAAATGAGTGGGCCATTGGGAGGTGGTGTTTGGTGGCAAGCAATCTGTATGCGATCCAGAACTGCAGGTGCCACAGTAGTAGTTCTCCTGTCCGGGAAATGTATTCATATTGAAGGGCTGTATCTCCTGGCATTGCTGTGTTTCCGTTAATGTGAACAATTCATGACTATCATATCTCCTCTTCATCTCATATTCTGAAGGATAAATAAATTCGCCTTTCCTCATCATTGTCCTTCAATGCATCTTATTGACCTGGAGACTGCTCTACATAAGTAACAGAAAATCCTCAGGATTTACCTTGCTCAATTTTGGATTTAGTAATTGGGCTTTAAATATTTTCTTTCAAGATTATGTATTTCTGCAACTGCTATAACGTTTTTACAAAACTTGCTGAAAACCACAACAGCAGTCAATAACTTGAGATAAAGTATACCCAGAATTCTACACTCTCATTGATTCATAAGTCTGCACAAAGTAGGAAGAAAAAGTTATTACATCTCCTTTAGCCACTGGCGTAACTATTGCCTCCACCACCACAGCAGTGGCGGGAGGGCCCGGAGTTGGAAGAGGCCCACAAAGCAGTCCTATGCAGAGCATTCAGCCCAGCTGAAGAGTATACACTATCTGCTCCCAGCGCACACGTCTCCTCCACTCACTTCCTGGTTAGTTTTCAATTGCCCCAGGGGCAGGTAATGTATACGCGTCTGCTGAGCTGAATGCTCTACATAGTAATGGACAGGACTGGGTCCTCTAGCTGCCGACTGATCTCTGCAGGGGAGCCTGGTCCAGCATAGTTATGCTCCTGTCTTGAACTCTGCCTGTTTCACTAGGTTTACTACTATGGCACATTTTCCATAGGAAAAAGGGGGTATACTATGCATTCATAAAAATCCTGGCAGCATGTATACAAGGTGTGGAGTAGACATGCCGATCTCACTAACAACTGCTAGAAAAGCAAGGCAGCTTTCATTATAGAACATGCAGAGCGACTGAGAAGGAAGCACAATACTCACTGCCCTTAAATATATTACACAGTTTGTTAAATACATTGATGATTTGATAGGGATTGTTATTATTTTTTTTTTTTTTAAATCTTGGAATTGTACAGGTTTATTTTGTTTATATTTGAGTCTATAGTAAGCAAAGGAATTGCCAGCTACAGACATGGGGCTAACCAGCTCATTCCTGAGATGCAGCTCTTCTGAGTCTCTGATGTCCTCTTCCAGGTGGTCCAGCACAATTTCTGCTGCCTCTTGTCCCACGTAACTTACAGCAGCTATGTGCTGCGCTGCATCTTTGAACTAAATAACTGTCCCCAATTTGGTCTCGTGAGCATTTCTGTCCTTTACTTTTATTAACTGTTACCATATCTGAATCTTTCTATTTATAAATGCAAAGCCCTGTAGAATATATTGGTGCTGTATAAGTAAAAAGTGGTGATAAAAAACAGCCAACCACTGGCCTCATTTCTTATTATTAGTTACCAATTTGTGATTCAGTTTGAATTCTCAGCCGGGCAAAAGTTAGACCTGCCAAGTCACTTGATCCCAGCGGTCACTGGCCTGGCTACTTGACTCTGAGAGCTGACAGAGACCATCCTTCGCTGGCTGTTGAAAGGTTTGCATTCTGTGTGTCTGCTGACATGAGGATGGTATTTGTGGCATAATGCTGGATACACACGGCGCGTTCCCGCACTCGATTTCCCGCTCGATTCCCGGCCGTTTGATTATTTCCGAGCATTTCCGATCACGTTTCGATGATTGTTAGGTCGATTCTCATGTAAACCTAACAATCCATCGAAACGCGAATCGGACATGTCGGAAATAATCGAGCGGCCGGGAATCGAGCAGGAAATCGAGTGCGGGAGCGCACCGTGTGTATCCAGCATTAGACACACAGAGACAATGGAGCTGATCTATCAGGACAGCTGCAGAGAAACCTGAAAAAGTGGAGCAGAAGACCTGAGCAATCAATCACATTTCAGAAAATAATGACAATGATTTTTTGATTGGCTGCGCTGGACATCAACCCTTTTGCTCCAGTTATCTTTTTCCATATCTTGAAATACTGGGCCAGAGACATATATACAGTATATTGTTTGTGTATAATGAGAGCAGTGTGGTAGATTGTAGATTTTATGGTATATTCATTAAATTGCTTCACAATTCAAAAAAGACTTAAAGTGTCATTATTACATGTCCATCCTCCCAAATCCAAGCTGGCTGTTAGGTTTTGGTAAATCCCGTGAATTATGATTTGTTAAACTCCCTTCTAATTTCAGCTTCATGTTTGTTACAGCTTTGTAATCAGTTGTTTCCTCTCCATCTCTCAGTTCAAATAAACTGAACATGGAAACCGAAGCGCCACTATTATTAACAGAAACAAAGTCACATCCCCATCAACACTAGCAACTCCTTGCCAAAACTGCTGCCTCCCTTCCCATCTGACAAGGAAATAATACATACAAATACAGTCTGTGCTGAAAGTTATTAAAGATGATGGAATATAACTGCAGTTATAGCCCAGTTCTCAGAGTGACTTGTTTAATATCCAGTGCAATAACCAGGACAATCCTCCTCGTGAAATAGAATTTAGCCTTCTTAAAATAGAAGGTATTTGCGATTATTAACGGTGGAGTGAGCTTTGAGGTGTCCCACAATGCATCACTGCTGAATATTAAAATTGTCCAGTTGTCCCTGAAAGCTAAACACACCTCCCAAACCGCTGGAATGCAATGACAGAGCTATACTAATCCAACATGCATACAGACTGTTTTGGACTGGTTGATCCTCATCAGTGCATGGCATGGATTAATATGGCTCCATGTGGTAATCCATGCCATGCACTGATGAGGATCAACCAGTATGAAACAGTCTGTATGCATGTTGGATTAGTATGGCTCTGTACAATTAACAAGCCGACACATTATTGCAGTACGGCGGTTCTGGAGGTGTGTTTAGTTTTCAGGGACAACAATATACTCACGCCTACTTTTCAGAAAGGAATCGATAATTTTGGAACATTGGGTGGAAATCTATAAATGTATGGCCAGCTTAACCACTTGCCGACCGCGCACGCATAACGCGCGTCGGCAAAGTGGCTCCTGGAGGACCAGGCACGCACATCTGCGTCGCCAGGTTCCCGGTAATTAATGAGCGATCGCGCGGCGGGAGCCGCGCGATCGCTGTGTCACGTGGTGCCGCCCCCTTGTGACTACAACCCGCCGGCCAATCCGCAGCGCCGGCGGGTTGTAAAATTTCAAACCAGCCACTTAAAAACGTATAATACAGTTTGTTTACCTAACAAACTGTATTATACTGCCTGCCTCCCCGCTGGTGGTCACACTTAGCGATCGACCACCGGCGAGGAGAGCAGGCATAGTGAGTCACACACCGCACACGTTAGGAGCCCCACAGACCCCCCCGATCACCCGCAGCACCCATCAGACACCCCCCTGTACCCCCCTGCAGCACGCAGCTTAGACCCAACCACCCCCCATATCACCAATCAATCAATCCCTGACACCACCTGTCACTCCTATCAATCAGATCAGACCCCCAACTACCCCTTAGGGTTATCTGATCACCCCCCACCCCTTCAGATCTCCCCCCCCTCCCTCCCCCCCCTGTATACTGCATATCTCTATCTCCCTCTAATAGCCCACTGATCAGCTGTCAATCACCTATCAGTCACCTGTCAATCAACCCTTGTCACCACCTGCCACTGCCCCACATCAGATCAGACCCCCCACTGCCCCTTAGGGACTTCTGATCACCCACCCACCCTTTCAGATCCCCCCGAGACCCCCCCCCCTGATCACATCAGCAGTCCATTGTTTACATCTTTTTTTCCCTGTAAAAACCCACTTATCACCCATCAATAACCCATCTATCACCCCCTGTCAACACCTGTCACTCCCATCCATCAGATTAGACCCCCAACTACCCCTTAGGGGTATCTGATCACCCACCCACCCCTTCAGATCTCCCCCACCCCTGACCCCCCCCCTGTATACTATCTATCTCCCTGTAATCGCCCACTGATCAGCTGTCAATCACCTATCAGTCACCTGTCAATCATCCCTTGTCACCACCTGTCACTGCCCCACATCAGATCAGACCTCCAACTGCCCCGGGGCTTCTGATCACCCACCCTTTCAGATCCCCCCGAGACACCCCCCCCCCCCCCCCCGATCACATCAGCAGTCCATTGTTTGCATCGGTTTTTCCCTGCTGTAAACACCCACTTATCACCCGTCAATAACCCATCTATCACCCCTTGTCACCACCTGTCACTCCTATCCATCAGATCAGACCCCCAACTACTCCTTAGGGGCTTCTGATCACCCACCCCCTCAGATCCTCCCCACACCTTACTAGTGCATTGCTTGCGTATATTCTCCCCCCTGCCATTGTGTATCTTATCTCCTGCCTGTAAGGCTTAATTGTGCTTTGTTTGGCTACAATTGTCTCAATTGTACTGTGATTGGCATCGATTGTCGTGTGATTGGCTTCGATTGTCACGTAATTGGTTTTCGATTGTCGTGTGATTGGCTTCAATTGCCCTGATTGGTTTTGATTGTGCCAATTGCCCTCTGATTGGCTGTTTTGCCCTGTGCCTCGATTGTCTCAATTGCCCTGTGATTAGCATCGATTGTCGTGTGATTGGCTTCGATTGTCACGTAATTGGTTTTTGATTGTCGTGTTATTGGATTCAATTGCTCCTTGATTGGCTTTGATTGCGCAGATTGCTGTAATTGTGTTGTAATTGCCTCGTGATTGTTTTTGATTATTTGTGATTGCTCTCTGATCCCCCAACCCCCCCTCACCGTCACTATCCTAGTGATCTAAAAACAGTGATCAGTGAAAACTGTCACTTTTTTAGTATCACTAGTGGTACCAGTTAGGCCAGTTAGCTAGGCAAAAGAGTTGTTAGTGTCAGTTAGTGCTCAGCCCACTGCACCACAGTCACTAATTAGCATCATCACTGTCGCTAATCAGCATTGGTACTATATAGTATCTGTAAGTGATCATTAGTGATCACAGTCAGATCTATATTAGGGTCACTAGGATCCACAAAAAAACGCAGTGTTTGCCCGATCAGACCTGATCGTTCGCCTGCACTGCGTTCAGCCTGCCCCACCGCAGTGACAGAAATTTATTTTTTCTGATCACTGCAAAAAACACTGTACACTAGCTGTGGCACTGTAAACAGCAGTTTTGATTTTTTTTTTTAATCAAAACTCAGTGACCACAGCTTTCTACCTCTCAAGTACTCCATTTCGCTAGGTAGGTGCTCTTTTTCCTGGGTAGTCTCAGAGGAATACCTCCTAAATTTAGCAGGCCACCATGGCAAAAAAGAGGTTTTCCAATGAAGACATCTACAGGTACATGGACCAGTCGGATGAGGATGATTGGGTCGACTTATTCGACGAATCTTCTGGTTCAGAGTACGATCCTGTAGACAGCAGTGGCTCTCTGACCGATAGTTCCGATGACGAGGTTGAGGTCCCGGCTAGAGCCAGGCGTACCACACCCCATGTCACTGGACTGCAGGTGGCGGAAGATCAGTCTCAAGGGCAGCAGAGTGATGCTGGCGCTGATCTGATTTTTCTTGGTGAGGCATGCACCAGCAGCGCAGCATCTCCTGGACCTCTCAACACCAGTACTTCCGTAGAAGACCCTGGTGAAGTGGCGAACACCAGGCCGGAAGTAGAAACTGGTTCGGTGGTACGTGAATTAAGACCCGATTCGCAGCCACCAAGTAGACGGGCCCGTACTCCCATTAGTTTTCCAGAGGTGCTGGCAAACCCTGATTGGCATTCCCCTGATCCCGCCGCACCCGTACTGCCCCCTTTCACCGCCCAGTCTGGAGTCCAGGTGGAGACAGTTGAACTAGGATCGGCCCTAGACTTTTTTGAACTGTTCCTCACCCAGGATCTCCTTGACTTAATTGTGGCTGAGACCAACCGTTATGCCACACAATTTATAACCGCCAATCCGACAAGCTGCCACGCCCAGCCTTTTCGGTGGAAACCACTCCAAGTTTCCGAACTTAAAATTTTTTTGGGCCTTCTCCTCAACATGGGTATTACAAAAAAAAATGTATTGCGCTCTTATTGGTCTACACGCCCAATACATAACATGCCCGTGTTCTCTGCTGCCATGTCCAGGGCGCGATTTGAGATCATCCTGCGCTTCCTGCATTTCAATGACAACGACACCTGTCATGCAAGAGGCCACCCAGCTTATGACCGGCTCTACAAAATTCGGCCCCTCATAGACCACCTGTCATCCACATTTGCAGATGCTTATACCCCTGAACAGAACATCTGTGTAGACGAGTCCCTCGTACATTTTACCGGGCGCCTTGGCATCAAACAGTACATCCCAAGCAAGCGCGCCCGGTATGGGGTGAAACTGTATAAGCTCTGTGATAGGGCCACAGGCTATACATCTCGTTTTAGGGTCTATGAGGGAAAAGACTCAAAATTGGAGCCGGTCGGATGTCCTGACTACCTGGGGAGCAGTGGAAAGATTGTGTGGGACTTGGTGTCACCCTTGTTCCAGAAGGGGTACCATCTTTATGTGGACAACTTTTACACAAGTGTGGCCCTCTTTCAGCACTTAAAGTTAGAAGGAATCCGATGCTGTGGCACCGTGCGGCCTAGCCGCCGGGGCTTCCCCCAACGGCTCGTTAACACCAGACTTCAGCGGGGGGAGAGGGCTGCCTTGTGTACTGATGACTTGCTCTCGGTGAAATGGAAGGACAAGAGGGACGTTTACCTTCTGTCTACCATTCACACAGACACGACAGTACAAATTACACGGGCAACAGAGGTCATTGAAAAGCCCCTCGCCATCCATAGCTATAATGCCAACATGGGAGGGGTGGACTTCAATGACCAGAGGTTAGGGCCCTATTTAATTTCCCGGAAAACCAGACGCTGGTATAAGAAAGTGTCTGTGTATTTAATTCAATTGGCGATGTACAACAGCTTTGTTCTCTACAGTAAGGCTGGGAGAACTGGATCTTTCCTTCAATTCCAGGAAGAGATCGTTTCGGCACTCCTGTATCCAGAAGGTGCCAGAGCCCAACCCCCAAATGCAACTAGCCGGCTGCATGGAAGGCATTACGCCTACACGATTCCCAGTACCCCAACTCAACGCAACCCCAGAAAAAGATGTCGTGTCTGCAGCAAGGCTGGAATAAGGCGTGACACCCCCGTTTACTGTCCCTCCTGTCCTGACCAGCCTGGCCTATGCCTAGGGGAGTGTTATGAGAGGTACCACGAGAAGTCACACTTTTAGAACCTAGGGAACTACAGACACAGCAGTAGGCACACAAGGGTCTCTCAGTGCTATTTCACACTGGCGCGATGCGTTAGGGCAAATTGCCTAGCAAAAGTCACACTTTGCGGTCCCCCCCTACGCCGGAAGTGCTTGACTTAACGCTAGTGCATGCCTACGTTACTGCGTGGCTTCTGCGGCAATTTGGGTCGGCCCGGAAGTCATGTTAGTCTACGGCGACGCAGTTAATTACTAGGCCGAATGCTACTCTTGTGGTATTCCCTGAAGATCTATTTTGGGCGAGACGGTGCGGCGGGCTCGACCGACCGGATAGGCCAGTATGCAGTGTGAACCCAAACATCAGGTTTTGAGAGATCCAAATACACTGGCCTGCCAGAAACCTCTCCTTTCACTTGGGACAGAATGCATAATGTACTTCGCCACATATCTGTGCGATTTGCACTTTGCACATTGACCCATGGGGGAGGAGAAGTTTATCCTCAGCTCGCAGGTAAAAAAAAAACAAAAACAGGTAAGCAAAAAAGTTAATATTTGGTCACCAATGTTATTGTTTGGTTTGAACATATTTAATAAAGTTTAAAAAGTTAATGTTATTGAAGTGCTTTGCTGCTTGCTTGCTTTTTTTTTTTTTTTTTTTTTTCCTTCTTCTCTCTTTTTTTTCCAACCGACCAATCAGCTGCAGCACTGATGATGCATCCTGACAGAAGCATTGTGCTTCTGTCAGGTTACACAAAATCGGTGCATGCAGCGCTGTAGGACGAGATTTCTCCTCCACAGTAAAAAAGATACGTTTGCCGAGGCATATGGGCCAAGGTGTGGTGTTGGGGATTCATATGCTTTGGCAAGCACTTTGTATCAAAAAAGAACTCAAGCAATGATTTCTCCATTCACATCGATCAATGTGGATTAATAAATCAGGATTGCCTGGGCATACGAGCTGGTGGGTTTGGATTTTTGGGGTGGCAGCTCCTATGTCCAGGCGGACACCTTCCCCTCCTTTTTGTTTTGTTTTTTTCGTTTTTCTTCGCTCTTTTTTTCTATCCAGACCGACCGACCGACCGACCGACCAATCAGCTGCAGCACTGATGGTGCATCCTGACAGAAGCATTGCGCTTCTGTCAGGTTACACAAAATCAGTGCATGCAGCGCTGTAGGACGAGATTTCTCCTCCACAGTAAAAAAGATACGTTTGCCGAGGCATATGGGCCAAGGTGTGGTGTTGGGGATTCATATGCTTTGGCAAGCACTTTGTATCAAAAAAGAACTCAAGCAATGATTTCTCCATTCACATCGATCAATGTGGATGAATAAATCAGGATTGCCTGGGCATACGAGCTGGTGGGTTTGGATTTTTGGGGTGGCAGCTCCTATGTCCAGGCGGACACCTTCCCCTCCTTTTTGTTTTGTTTTTTCGTTTTTCTTCTCTCTTTTTTTCTATCCAGACCGACCGACCGACTGACCGACCAATCAGCTGCAGCACTGATGGTGCATCCTGACAGAAGCATTGCGCTTCTGTCAGGTTACACAAAATCAGTGCATGCAGCGCTGTAGGACGAGATTTCTCCTCCACAGTAAAAAAGATACGTTTGCCGAGGCATATGGGCCGAGGAGCGGTGTTGGGGTTCATATGCTTTGGCAAGCACTTTGTATCAAAAAAGAACTCAAGCAATGATTTCTCCATTCACATCGATCGATGTGGATGAATAAATCAGGTTTGCCTGGGCATACGAGCTGGTGGGTTTGGATTTTTGGGGTGGCAGCTCCTATGTCCCTCTTTCTTTTCTTTTTGTTTCACATTTTTTGGCAGATATTTATTCATCCACATTGATCGATGCGAATGAAGGGATGTTTGCCGTTCATTTTTCCTTTCAGCCCAGAATGCACTACCTGTATGCCCAATATAAGGAGTATAGCAGAAATACTGGCCATACATGTAATGATTGCAGAGGCCCTAAAATGCCAGGACAGACCCCACAAATGACCCCATTTTGGAAAGAGGACACCCCAAAGTATTCCGTGAGGTGCATGGTGAGTTCATAGAAGATTTTGTTTTTTGTCACAAGTTAGCATAAATTGTTGTTTTTTGTTTTTTTTTCACAAAGTATCCTTTTCTGCTAACTTGTGACAAAAAATATTTTTTTTATAAACTCACCATGCCCCTCATGGAATACTTTGTGGTGTCTTATTTTTAAAATGGGGTCATTTGTGGGGTTTGTTAACTGCCCTGTCATGTGGGGGGGGGGGGGCTAAATTGTGAGCACCCCTGTAAAGCCCAAAGGTAGTCATTGAACGTTGGGCCCCTTAGCGCAGTTAGGCTGCAAAAAAGTGCCACACGTGCTATCGCCGTACCCGGGAGAAGTAGACCAATGTGTTTTAGGGTGTATTTTTACACATACCCATGATGGGTAGAAGAAATCACTCTGTAAATGACAATTTTTTGATTTTTTTACACACAATTGTCCATTTACAGAGATTTTTCTCCCACCCAATATGGGTATGTGTAAAAATACACCCCAAAACACATTGTACTACTTCTCCCGAGTACGGCAATACCACATGTGTGGCACTTTTTTGCACCCTAACTGCGCTAAGGGGCCCAGAATCCAATGAGTACCGTTAGCATTTCACAGGTCATTTTGAGAAATTTGATTTCAAGACTACTCCTCACGGTTTAGGGCCCCTAAAATGCCAGAGCAGTATAGGAACCCCACAAATGACCCCATTTTAGAAAGAAGACACCCCAAGGTACTCAATTAGGAGTATGGTGAGTTCATAGAAGATTTTACTTTTTGTCACAAGTTAGCGGAAAATGATTTTTATTGGGTTTTTTTACCAAGTGTCATTTTCCGCTAACTTGTGACAAAAAATAAAATCATCTATGAACTCACCATACTCCTAACGGAATACCTTGGGATGTCCTCTTTGTAAAATGGGGTCATTTGTGGGGTTCCTATACTGCTCTGGCATTTTAGGGGCCCTAAACCGTGAGGAGTAGTCTTGAAACCAAATTTCTCAAAATGACCTGTAAAATGGTAACGGTACGCATTGGACTCTGGGCCCCTTAGCGCAGTTAGGGTGCAAAAAAGTGCCACACATGTGGTATCGCCGTACTCGGGAGAAGTAGTACAATGTGTTTTGGGGTGTATTTTTACACATACCCATATTGGGTGGGAGAAATATCTCTGTAAATGACAATTTTTTGATTTCTTTACACACAATTGTCCATTTACAGAGATATTTCTCCCACCCAATATGGGTATGTGTAAAAATACACCCCAAAACACATTGTACTACTTCTCCTGAGTACGGCGATACCACATGTGTGGCACTTTTTTGCACCCTAACTGCGCTAAGGGGCCCAGAGTCCACTGAGTACCGTTACCATTTCACAGGTCATTTTGAGACATTTGGTTTCAAGACTACTCCTCACGGTTTAGGGCCCCTAAAATGCCAGAGCAGTATAGGAACCCCACAAATGACCCCATTTTACAAAGAGGACATCCCAAGGTATTCCGTTAGGAGTATGGTGAGTTCATAGAAGATTTTATTTTTTGTCACAAGTTAGTGGAAAATGACACTTGGTAAAAAAAAACCAATAAAAATCATTTTCCGCTAACTTGTGACAAAAAGCTAAATCTTCTATGAACTCACCATACTCCTAATTGAGTACCTTGGGGTGTCTTCTTTCTAAAATGGGGTCATTTGTGGGGTTCCTATACTGCTCTGGCATTTTAGGGGCCCTAAACCGTGAGGAGTAGTCTTGAAACCAAATGTTTCAAAATGACCTGTGAAATGCTAAAAGGTACTCAGTGGACTCTGGGCCCCTTAGCGCAGTTAGGGTGCAAAAAAGTGCCACACATGTGGTATCGCCGTACTCAGGAGAAGTAGTATAATGTGTTTTGGGGTGTATTTTTACACATACCCATATTGGGTGGGAGAAATATCTCTGTAAATTGACAATTGTGTGTAAAGAAATCAAAAAATTGTCATTTACAGAGATATTTCTCCCACCCAATATGGGTATGTGTAAAAATACACCCCAAAACACATTGTACTACTTCTCCCGAGTACGGCGATACCACGTGTGGCCCTTTTTTGCAGTCTAACTGCGCTAAGGGGCCCAGAGTCCAATGAGTACCTTTAGCATTTCACAGGTCATTTTGAAACATTTGGTTTCAAGACTACTCCTCACGGTTTAGGGCCCCTAAAATGCCAGAGCAGTATAGGAACCCCACAAATGACCCCATTTTAGAAAGAAGACACCCCAAGGTACTCAATTAGGAGTATGGTGAGTTCATAGAAGATTTAGCTTTTTGTCACAAGTTAGTGGAAAATGATTTTTATTGGGGTTTTTTACCAAGTGTCATTTTCCACTAACTTGTGACAAAAAATAAAATCTTCTATGAACTCACCATACTCCTAACGGAATACCTTGGGATGTCCTCTTTATAAAATGGGGTCATTTGTGGGGTTCCTATACTGCTCTGGCATTTTAGGGGCTCTAAACCGTGAGGAGTAGTCTTGAAACCAAATTTCTCAAAATGACCTGTGAAATCATAAAGGTACTCAGTGGACTCTGGGCCCCTTAGCGCAGTTAGGGTGCAAAAAAGTGCCACACATGTGGTACCGCCGTACTCAGGAGAAGTAGTATTATGTGTTTTGGGGTGTATTTTTACACATACCCATATTGGGTGGGAGAAATATCTCTGTAAATTGACAATTGTGTGTAAAGAAATAAAAAAATTGTCATTTACAGAGATATTTCTCCCACCCAATATGGGTATGTGTAAAAATACACCCCAAAACACATTGTACTACTTCTCCCGAGTACGGCGATACCACATGTGTGGCACTTTTTTGCACCCTAACTGCGCTAAGGGGCTCAGAGTCCAATGAGTACCGTTAGCATTTCACAGGTCATTTTGAAACATTTGGTTTCAAGACTACTCCTCACGGTTTAGGGCCCCTAAAATGCCAGGGCAGTATAGGAACCCCACAAATGACCCCATTTTACAAAGAGGACATCCCAAGGTATTCCGTTAGGAGTATGGTGAGTTCATAGAAGATTTTATTTTTTGTCACAAGTTAGCGGAAAATGACACTTGGTAAAAAAAAAACCAATAAAAATCATTTTCCGCTAACTTGTGACAAAAAGTAAAATCTTCTATGAACTCACCATACTCCTAATTGAGTACCTTGGGGTGTCTTCTTTCTAAAATGGGGTCATTTGTGGGGTTCCTATACTGCCCTGGCATTTTAGGGGCCCTAAACCGTGAGGAGTAGTCTTGAAACCAAATTTCTCAAAATGACCTGTGAAATCCTAAAGGTACTGATTGGACTTTGGGCCCCTTAGCGCAGTTAGGGTGCAAAAAAGTTCCACACATGTGGTATCGCCGTACTCAGGAGAAGTAGTACAATGTGTTTTGGGGTGTATTTTTATACATACTCATGCTGAGTGGGAGAAATAACTCTGTAAATGGACAATTGTGTGTAAAAAAAATCAAAAAATTGTCATTTACAGAGATATTTCTCCCACCCAGCATGGGTATGTGTAAAAATACACCCCAAAACACATTGTACTACTTCTCCCGAGTATGGCGATACCATATGTGTGACACTTTTTTGCAGCCAAACTGCGCTAAGGGGCCCACAGTGCAATGACTACCTTTAGGCTTTACAGGGGTGCTTACAATTCCGCACCCCCCAAAATGCCAGGACAGTAAACACACCCCATAAATGACCCCATTTTGAAAAATAGACACTTCAAGGTATTCATTGAGGGGCATGTTGAGTCCATGGCAGATTTCATTTTTTTTGGTTACAAGTTAGCAGAAATGGAAACCTTTTTTTTTTTTTTTTTTTGTGACAAACTGTCATTTTCCGCTAACTTGTGACAAAAAATAATATCTTCTATGAACTCACCATGCCTCTTAGTGAGTACTTTGGGATGTCTTCTTTCCAAAATGGGGTTATTTGGGGGGTATTTATACTATCCTGGAATTTTAGCACCTCATGAAACATGACAGGTAGTCAGGAAAGTCAGAGATGCTTAAAAATGGGAAAATTCACTTTTGGCACCATAGTTTGTAAACGCTATAACTTTTACCCAAACCAATAAATATACACTGAATGGGTTTTTTTTCATCAAAAACATGTTTGTCCACATTTTTCGCGCTGCATGTATACAGAAATTTTACTTTATTTGAAAAATGTCAGCACAGAAAGTTAAAAAAATCATTTTTTTTGCCAAAATTCATGTCTTTTTTGATGAATATAATAAAAACTAAAACTCGCAGCAGCAATCAAATAGCATCAAAAGAAAGCTGTATTAGTGAGAAGAAAAGGAGCCAAAATTCATTTAGGTGGTAGGTTGTATGACCGAGCTATAAACCGTTAAAGCTGCAGTGGTCTGAATGGAAAAAACAGCGCTGGTCCTTAAGGGGGGGTAAAGGCTGAGTCCTCAAGTGGTTAACCTCCTGGGCGATAATCCCGAGCTGAGCTCGGGGTAAGCAGACGCGGAGGATTTCTCAGCCCCTGGTGGGCCGATTCCCACACTTTTTGTTCTAGCTGCGTGTACAAGCCGATCGCCACCGCTCCGTGCCAATGCACCGCTACCTGCCGCGTTAGAGCCCCCCTCCCCCCCCGAGCGCAGCCAGCCTGGCCAATCACCGCCAGGCTGCGCTAAGGGGTGGATCGGGACTCCCCCAGACGCCATGACGTCGATGACGCCACCCTGATCGTCGCCATGCGACGGGGGAAGCCAAACAGGAAATCCCGGTCTGAATAGGATTTCCTGTTTGCTCTGATCGCCGGGGGCGATCGGAAGGGGTGGGGGGGGATGCTGCTGCACAGCGGCTATCATGTAGCTAACGCTAGGTAAAGTCTTAAGCCAATGTGTTGTAAGCCACAAGTAAGCTTTAGGTTAGCAGGAAGGGTTGCATGGCCACCTAGCTTTTTATCCTTCCCACCCTTGCCCTGGAATCTTCCAGACTTCAAATTGCTGCCCTTTGCTGTGTGTGTTACACCAGCATCATCCAGGGGGGCACATGATCTTTCGGAAGTCTTGAATTGAAGCCTGTAAGCAGTATCACCATGTGTCTCACTGCTTTCATCTAGCAAATTAGGCAACTAAGCAAGCTATTTTTTCTCTTGGGTATATCACAATGGTACATGCTTGGCTGGCTTCAGCATGTAGCGTCGGTGGTATAGTGGTGAGCATAGCTGCCTTCGAAGCAGTTGACCTGGGTTCGATTCCTGGCCAATGTATTTGAGCTTGCTTTTGACATCCTGCAAATCCCTGGAAGACAAGATCCATGAACAGTTAGGGCATCCCCCCGCCTGCTGAGGAGAGAGATTTTTTTCTGCCGGAACGGAAAGTGCACTTTATGATCATCCCTAATTTTGGCTTCTGCTCGGATATCTGACACAACTATCCGCCCGGATTTCGGATTTTAGATGGGAAATCCGAGTTTGCTCAGATAGTCTATTCGGGTTTTTAAAAAATATCCGAATTGCTATTCAAAATTCAGATCAGTGAAAAAAGTTCGGATTATCTGGACAGTTCGGATATCTGAAATCCGGATGAGCACCACTGCTTATAGAGTCCCTGGTTCTCCTTTGTACCAATATTTTTGGTTTGTTTGCATATTCCAGTCGTTCTTGGTTTGTTTAGTGGTATTCTCTATATATCTTTTTCCTTTATCCCTTTCAAGATGTGGGATTTTTAGTTTTGAGCACCAACTTTTCAAATAAAAAAAAAAAAATATCCTGGACTCAATCCTTTTCTAATGAAGATCTTACACTTTTTTTTAACAATTTGAATTCAACATTAAAATGTTCAAACTCCATCTATGGCCACAAGCAGAACTGGTATTTAATAGAATGGCTTTCTTCTTCCTATTTCTCAGTAGACAGTCTGTGACTGATCTGCTATTTAGTCATGCCGCAAGTCATGCACAAGTAGGCAAACCATGGAAATGCATTTTCCACACTGAAAAACACACATTTATAACTGTTCTAGGGCTGATGTTATGACTATACTTTCAAATACACAATATATACTTTATCTTACAAACTCTGTAAACTTTTATGACTTTGCTATATGCTATAAAGGGAGGTTTGTATTGTTTTGTGTGGGTGCGGGGATCGGGGGGGGGGGGGGGGGGGGGCACCATTACTTACCTACGGGGTGCTGATCCTCTGGCCTGTTCTGGTTCCTCCATCGTCTTCTCTTGTCCACAGCCATTAACAAATTTCAACACAAGCTGCGGATGGGAGGATAAGATAGAGGATCTAGAATGGACTTGGGGTCAGAGGATGAGCAGCCCGTAGGTAAGTAATGGTACTCCTCCAAACTCTGGCCCTCCCCCTCAGTGTAAAAAAAACAACAACAACAAAAAAAAAAACTGAGCTCAGTGTAATTTAAAGCGACTATAAAGTCAAAAATAAACATTTTGCCGATCTTCTAATCAGAGAAAGTTAGAAGGACAGGACTTGCAGAGTGTGTTACTTCTAATGCAGTCCACGAGACCCATGTGTACTACATTCTGGTACGTACCCACGCCCCCTTTCAGAGAAATGCCGTGGCACTTCTTTGGCACTCTATCTCGGATAGAGAAAATGCCATGGTACTTGTCCGAAAGGAGGCGTGGCTAGCTGCCGGAAGACAATGCAAACTGGATCCCCCAGAGGCTTCCCTCACTGCCCTCTGGTCTCGCACCGCTCATTGGGATCCTCCTTATCATTGGGTCTGTGCTCTTTTTCTGGCACAAGCATGGGCGCACTGTACCCACATGAGCACGGCTGCGTCTGTGCAGCTGCACGGAGTCTCTCATGGGCACACCAGGTCTCCCTTCTCAGCTAGTAGTGCTCCCCCAGAGTACTCACAGCAGTGGAGTAAGAGCTCACTTGTCCAAATGGCGCTTTCTCCAGTTTGTGTCCTTCTATTCTCCGAGACTCGGTTGTATGTTATGTAATTACTTAGATGCTGCCGAGTCACAAACTGGGGTGCTGGGGAAATGAAGACTGAAGGAAGTGTGCCAGGGGAGCACTGTTAGCTAGGGGGAGACCTGGGGGCCCATCAGCTGGCTCTGGGGCCCCAGGGGGGACAATACTATCATGCTGGAATTTTTAAAAATCTGTGTGTTCTGTGTGGCAGGAATAGAGCCTTCTCGGATCAAATTCTGGTCCGAGAGTAATCTACCTTTTGGCTACATTGGGTGCCCATCTATAGTAAGTCTATGGGAACTTTAAAGGGGACCTAAACTGAGAAGGATATGGAATTTTTCCTTTTAAAATAGTACCAGTTGCCCGACTCTCCTGCATATCCTGTGTCTCTAATACTTTTAGCCACACCCCCTGAACAAGCATGCAGATCAGGTGCTCTGACTGAAGTCAGACTGGATTAGCTGCATGCTTGTTTCAGGTGTGTGGTTCAGCCACTACTACAGCAAAAGAGTTCAGCAGGACTGCCAGGCAACTGGCATTGTTTAAAAGGAAACATCCATATCCCTCTCAGTTTAGGTTCCCTTTAACCAGTGGGGGATAAAAGAGAACCTGCCTGACAAGTCCTTTCCTTCCTCTGTTCCTGCCATTATTCAGCTGCCTGAGCATACACGCCACCTATAGACATGAGATTCTCGTCTACTCTGTTGGAACATGAATAGACTGCAACTTATCATGTTTGGGAACTTTTTTTTTTTTTTTAAAGGTTTAAAAAGAAACCGCCAACTGAGTGGGAAGGATTAATCAATAATCACAGATTTTGTTGCAAATTGGTTTTATCCGGGCTCCATTTTGATCTCCGCAGATCAGCTCACGGATCCTTGTATTTCCTCACAATAACATCACCACAGAATGTTCCTGACCTTTTTCATTATGACTGAGGGGGATATATTTCTGTAAAATAGCTTCCTCTAAAACCTGATCTTTATTTTCTAGGAATGTAACTTTTTCATACCTTCAGTGAGTGGAGTACAGAAGATCTGATATTCCAAGAATAAGCCTTCCACATCTGGTTGTGATATTCCACACAGACGCTGGGCTCTCTCCTGCCATCATGCCTCAGACACGATCTATTGCCAAAGCCAATCATTTTACATACAACCAAAACTGTCCCTAATAAAATATGACTGTTTCTATGCAATATCATTACACTACCTTCCTCCTTCTAGATAATTTGACATCAGGCTCATTATTTACCACCCATTTTGCGCATTGCATATTTGCCCCTATCGAGTGCATAGGAAACAACTGCTTTTATATGCCCTCTTATGGTAAAATTATTGGTGAAGGGCAGGCACACCTTATTAAAGAGAATCTGTATTGTTAAAATTGCACAAAAGTAAACATAGCAGTGTGTTAGGGGACATCTCCTATTACCCTCTGTCACAATTTCGCCGCTCCCCGCCGCATTAAAAGTAGTCAAAAACAGTTTTAAAAAGTTTGTTAATAAACAAACAAAATGGCCACCAAAACAGAAAGTAGGTTGATGTACAGTATGTCCACACATAGAAAAATACATCCATACACAAGCAGGCTGTATACAGCCTTCCTTTTGAATCTCAAAAGATGATTTGTGTGTTTACCTTCTGTCCCCCTGCAGCTCTCATGCACTACTGAAGAGCGACAGGCTGTGAGGCTGATTGTTTCTTAATGCAGACAGCTCTGCCACATGTCTGTAATTCCTCAGTATGTGTCAGCCAGCTCCTTTCACAGCCTAAGGGCTGGAACCCACAGGAGCGCTTTTGGCAGCGTTTTGGCAGCACTGCGATACGCTAGCAGTTTGCCAAAACGCTGGGCTAATGTTAACGGATGGGGCAACTTCCACAGGAGCGTTTGCGTTTCTCAGAAACGCAAACGCAGGACGTGCAGCATTTTGGGAGCGTTAGCGCTTCAATGTAAAGTATTGAACCGCTAGCGGAAACGCTCAGCAAAACCTAAACTGAGCGGTTTTGCTAGCGTTTTGCGGTTCAGCACACTGTAACAAAATGAAAAATAATTCACAGGACCAATCAGGATCAAAACGCAAAACGCTATGCACCCGCTGGGCAAAAAAATACAATGTTGCAAAACATGACCAAAAACGCACATGAATCCGCTTGCAAACCGCTTAGACAAAACGCTAGCGGTTGCGTTTTGCGTTTGCTGATTTCAGTGGGTTCCAGGCCTAACAGAGGAGGATTTTCATCCAGCTCTCTTCTCTCACTGATAATAGAGCAGAGACGCTGATGGCTTATGTAAATAACACACACGGGAGTGTGCATAGAGGGGCCTGGAGTGGGGCGTGCATAGCAGATCAGCACTGAAGAGTTGGCAGCCTTCTAGACACAGGGCGACAAGTCCGACAGGGGAAAGATACATTGATTTATTACAGAGACAGTGATAGTAGAAAGTGCTGCAGTAAGCCAGAGCACATTAGAATAGGTTTAGGAACTTGTAGGATGGTAGAAAAAAGGATGACATTTTTGTTACAGAGACCGAACCCAAAATATACTCTGGATTTAAAGAAAAACTGTTGCAAATGTGAATTTCTACATTGTTTCATACTAGACAGATACATTATAAAACCCATTTGTCTATTTTAGGGATGGTTTAATATGTTGGCGCTTTATAAATACAATAAATAATAATAATAATAATAATAAGTTTGTATTTTATAACTGTGAAGTTTGCAGCTGTTATGTCTGCTTTAATTGACTCACCAGTACAGACTGTATGTGAATCTGTAGGACACCGTTATATTATGAGCTTATTTCCACTTGGAGCTGCGGCCGTTTAAAATTAGAATACGCCTCCAATCTGCTGCAAAGACACAGCCTAAATAGCTAAGCAGTGCAATGCACAGCTACAGGGATTCGCATGCATGCTGCTGAAATCTGCAGCATGCCGCCCAGATTCGCCTAGATTTGCACCACAGTGCTGGATTGCAAGCCATCAAAGAGCACCCGACTCGACATGCAGGGAAACGCTGCAAATCTGCACATAGTATAAATGGGCCATATAAGAGTATATGGTCTACTGACTCTAAAGCCTCATTTACACAGTACAAATTTCAGTCAGATCAACGGATCTATAATGCTAGCTACACACGATGCGTTTTTTCGGTCAATTTTCCGTGCAATTGAATTTCAATTCGTTTTTCCGCTCGATTTCCTGCTCGATTCTCTTATCTTTTCTTATCAATGTCCATTCACTTTTATGAGAAATCGACCGAAAAACGATCAGAAATAATATCGGACATGACGGAAATTATCTAACGAACCATCTATCTAACACAAAATTGTAGGTGTGTACCTAGCATTAGATAATTTCCAACCTGTCCAAACGGATTGCATTAGATTTTGCAATAGATTTTGGGTACTTACTGCAAAATGTATTGCAAAATGAATCAGAAACTATTTGGACGTCTACACACTATGTCATTTTTTATCCGGTCACCAGTTGATCTGATGGAAAATTGTACCGTGTAGTTGAGGCTCAAGCAACCAGAAAGCACACTTATCTGGCATCAGCCAAGCCCAGTAATGCTGGGTACACACGATACGTTTTTCCGCTCGATTCTCCACCCGATCGTTTTTTCTGTTCGATTCTGCGCTTGATTTTCTATCTTTCTCCATTTACTTCTATGCGAAATCGAGCCAAAAACCGATCAGAAGGAATATCGGACATGTCAGAAATGATCTATCGAACCCATCTATCTGGGGTAAAAGCATATGGTGTATTCCCAGCATAAGGCTTGGTCCCCACTTGTCCAGTTGCAGATTGGATCCATTTCAAACCATTAAAAACTGATGCAAAACTGTTCAGTTTTTCAAAATGTTGTCCTTTTGTAGCATAATTTCCAGTCCTTTCTTCATGTGTGTTTGTATTGGATAAGAGATGATGTTGAGGGGAGGAGCAGGCAGTAGGTAATCAGTTTTTGCCTCAGTTTTGTGTGCAAAAGTTCTCTGTGTAGAGGGAGATCCTTTTTTGTGTAGCCATTGACTATTCCTCCGTCTATCCGGGGACCGTGAAAAACCTGCAAATCCGGACTCTCCGTTCAGCTTTTCAAAACGGATTCCGCGGATCCGTTTTTTAGTGTGTGTGAAGACAGCCGCTATTTTAAACATTGGTATCCGTGGCTCCGGGCCAAAAAGCGGAGCCACGGATACATTGTTTTTTTTTTTTTAAACAGGTGTAAACTGACCCTTAACCAAGACTCTACTGTGTACAATACTTTTTTTTTTTACATACAGTATTTTTGTTGTTACATGTTACAGTATTGTATAACTGTTATAGTAGTTTAAAACACTTTAAAAGCACATTGCAACTACCACCCTATGGGGTTATCAGTGAGGGAAAATAGTACTGTTGGACCACCTCCATCACCTGGTGCTCCACCTTATAGTTGGCACGCTCACCTAATTACAAGGCTGCCCCGCCTCATAGACAGCAATCTCGCTTATTCAATTCCACCAAACCCACGTTTATCTTCTCAGCGGTACAGTATCTCAAAAAACATAAAATATAGTGCAGAGGTTCCTGTTGTACCCAGGTAATGAGACACAGCACCCATACACAAGCCTCCTTGCTCACCCTATTGAGTTGCTGCCCACCCTCACAGACAGCTGTGTTTCACGGTGTTCTGCGGTGGAAATACTGTGTGACCGGTGATCTGCAGGATATAATGTGGCACTGAACACACGAGCTCCTCAGGAACTGTGAACTGTGAGAACTTTGGTGGGAAGCGCACTTCAGTACACAAACTAGAATCACTCTAGATGTGCATGTAGCATATTTAGCGGGAGTGCCGCATGCCCAAACTGAGTAGAATTGGTGCTAATTTTAGGGGAGCGCAAGCCGAATTATGTCTTACCCCCGAGTCCTTGGTGGCCTAGAGGGGGAATAGTAATTAACAATGCTGGGACTTTTGCAGGAGCAGGGTGAACCAATTTTTGGCTTTGCCCTATGCCCAAATTTCCCGGCGCCTTAATTACATGCATGCTTTTTGGTCACCACTTTGCTTCTGTACAATGTTCATATTCACTATCATTCTTTTCTAATTTGTCTTGTTTAGTTTTTGGTTCATTTGGACCTTTACAGAACTCTAGTCAGTTCATTTCTGGAAATGAGAGGAGATCCCTGGAATGATGGCAAAAGTTTACATGAGCTCTCATTTGGCACAGCTCTTTGGTTTAGTCTGAAAGATACAAACATTGTACACATACAAGTCCAGACTGTTCTGTGATTTATGCCCAGTTACCACAAACACAGCTGGATCTCCACACCAGAGATCCCAATTCTGCCAGATCTGTATATAATTCTCACAGACATTTTACGCAAACTCCAGGTTTAACATTCATGGAAACCACCAAGCATTGCCAGATAACTGTCTAATCACACAAAACACAGCCAGCTCATAATTTATTTGTTTCCTAACTAAAACCCTGACCTGGCTATCACTTGCCTAAAGTGGAATGATGTATGCAATTAAAGGCTATTCCAACAGCACATCATTCTACAAATAAACCTCTATGCAACCAATTTCATCAGTGCAGACAAAGAGAAAAAAAAAGTCTGATTCAGCGATTGTGAGGCTATACAGGTCTTTTCCATGACCACAGAAATAACATTCCACCCACTCATACTTAAACCACTCCTCTTCTTCTGGGAGTACTGATGTAGTTCACTTAAGAACACTTGGGACAAGCTCATTACACAGAATAAAAAAAACTTAGTAAAAAGTAAGGAACACACAGAGCTAATAAAGTTACGGTCACTTCAATTGAAATTCCACTTTTGCTTAAAGGATACACGAGGTGACGTGACATGATGAGATAGACGTGTGTGTACAGTGCCAAGCACACAAATAACTATGGTGTGCTTTTTTTCCCCTTTCTCTGCCTGAAAAAGTTAAAAATCGGGTATGCAAGTGGCAATTTCTGTCCGGTTCGGGACTGGGTCAGACTATAGCATAACTCTCAATGATATGGAATTACAGCCATAAAACACTTGCTTGGCAAACATGGCATAGATTTAAGCTCTGTCATACTTCAATGCATGTGTCAATGAGCAGAGACAATGAAACAGTAAAAACTTAAAAAGTAAATTTAAAAATAAAATAAAACTGTGGGATATCTAAAAAAGTCATTTTTAGGAGAAGGATGATAGATACAATTGTTTATCTCATCAGTTTATTGTCACCTTGTGTTTCCTTTAAAGAGAGACTGAAGCGAACAAAAATTGCTATTTTTACCTGGTAGTTCAGTACTCAGATGTAAACCGCCGCATCCCCGAGCCAAAACGAGGGCTTTTAAACCCCCCAAATCCCTGTGGGAAGGGGGGGGGGGGCAATCCGGGCAGCGCTTCCTGAAAGAGGCAGAGCTTTCTGCTGTAGCTCTGCCTCTACTGATGTCAAACGCCGCCTCTCCCCGCCCCTCTCAGTCTTCCTTCACAGAGAGGGGCGGGGAGAGGTGTAGATCCATTGACGTCAGTAAATGCAGAGCTACAGCTCAAAGCTCTGCCTCCCCGGGCAGCAAAATCCATGACCAAGAAAGTCGTGGTTGTTTGTCCTGGGATTTGGGGGTTATAAAACCCTAGTTTTGGCTCGGGGATGCAGTGGTTTACATCTACAGTGGAGGAAATAATTATTTGACCCCTCACTGATTTTGTAAGTTTGTCCAATGACAAATAAATGAAAAGTCTCAGAACAGTATCATTTCAATGGTAGGTTTATTTTAAAGAGGCTCCGTAACAAAAATTGCATCCTGTTTTTTATCATCCTACAAGTTCCAAAAGCTATTCTAATGTGTTCTGGCTTATTGCAGCACTTTCTGCTATCACAGTCTCTGTAATAAATCAATGTATCTTTCCCCTGTCAGACTTGTCGGCCTGTGTCTGGAAGGCTGCCAAGTTCTTCAGTGTTGTGGTTCTGCTATGAACTCCCCCTTCCAGGCCCCTCTATGCACACTGCCTGTGTATTATTTAGATTAGGGCAGCTTCTCTCTTCTCTCTTATCTTTTACAAGCTGGATAAATCGTCCTCTGAGCTGGCTGGGCTTTCACATACTCCGGAATTACTGACAAGGGCACAGCTGTTTGCAGGAAGAAAAGAGCAGCCTGAAACTTCAGTGCATGAGAACTGCAGGGGGAAAGAAACACACAAATGATCGCTTGAGATTCAAAAGGAAGGGTGTATACAGCCTGCTTGTGTATGGATGTATTTTCTATGTGTGGACATACTGTATATCAACCTACTTCCTGTTTTGGTGGCCATTTTGTTTGTTTATAAACAAACTTTTAAAAACTGTTTAACCACTTTTAATGTGGCGAGGAGCGGCGAAATTGTGACAGAGGAGAGAGGAGATGTCCCCTAACACACTGGTATGTTTACTTTTGTGCGATTTTAACAATACAGATTCTCTTTAACAGTGGCAGATAGCACATCAAAAGGAAAATCGAAAAAATAACCTTAAATAAAAGATAGCAACTGATTTGCATTTCATTGAGTGAAATAAGTTTTTGAACCCCTACCAACCATTAAGAGTTCTGGCTCCCACAGAGTGGTTAGACACTTTTACTCAATTAGTCACCCTCATTAAGGACACCTGTCTTAACTAGTCACCTGTATAAAAGACACCTGTCCACAGAATCAATCAATCAAGCAGACTCCAAACTCTCCAACATGGGAAAGACCAAAGAGCTGTCCAAGGATGTCAGAGACAAAATTGTAGACCTGCACAAGGCTGGAATGGGCTACAAAACCATTAGCAAGAAGCTGGGAGAGAAGGTGACAACTGTTGGTGCGATTGTTCGAAAATGGAAGGAGCACAAAATGACCATCAATCGACCTCGCTCTGGGGCTCCACGCAAGATCTCACTTCGTGGGGTGTCAATGGTTCTGAGAAAGGTGAAAAAGCATCCTAGAACTACACGGGAGGAGTTAGTGAATGACCTCAAATTAGCAGGGACCACAGTCCCCAAGAAAACCATTGGAAACACATTACACCGCAATGGATTAAAATCCTGCAGGGCTCGCAAGGTCCCCCTGCTCAAGAAGGCACATGTGCAGGCCCGTCTGAAGTTTGCCAATGAACACCTGAATGATTCTGTGAGTGACTGGGAGAAGGTGCTGTGGTCTGATGAGACCAAAATAGAGCTCTTTGGCATTAACTCAACTCGCTGTGTTTGGAGGAAGAAAAGTGCTGCCTATGACCCCCAAAACACCGTCCCCACCGTCAAGCATGGGGGTGGAAACATTTTGCTTTGGGGGTGTTTTTCTGCTAAGGGCACAGGACAACTTAATCGCATTAACGGGAAAATGGACGGAGCCATGTATCGTGAAATCCTGAACGACAACCTCCTTCCCTCTGCCAGGAAACTGAAAATGGGTCGTGCATGGGTGTTCCAGCACGACAATGACCCAAAACATACAGCAAAGGCAACAAAGGAGTGGCTCAAGAAGAAGCACATTAAGGTCATGGAGTGGCCTAGTCAGTCTCCGGACCTTAATCCAATAGAAAACCTATGGAGGGAGCTCAAGCTCAGGGTTGCACAGAGACAGCCTCGAAACCTTAGGGATTTAGAGATGATCTGCAAAGAGGAGTGGACCAACATCCCTCCTAAAATGGGTGCAAACTTGGTCATCAATTACAAGAAACGTTTGACCTCTGTGCTTGCAAACAAGGGTTTTTCCACTAAGTATTAAGTCTTTTATTGTTAGAGGGTTCAAAAACTTATTTCACTCAATGAAATGCAAATCAGTTGCTATCTTTTATTTAAGGTTATTTTTTCGATTTTCCTTTTGATGTGCTATCTGCCACTGTTAAAATAAACCTACCATTGAAATGATACTGTTCTGAGACTTTTCATTTCTTTGGAAAGTTGGACAAACTTACAAAATCAGTGAGGGGTCAAATAATTATTTCCTCCACTGTACTTAGACCACTAAAGTGAACTACCAGGTAAAAATATCAATTTTTGTTCGCTTCAAAGTTGCAGAAGCTGTCAGCCGTACTCTCTCAGAAAAAAACCCACATATATAAGTAGATAAATACTTACATAACATATGTATTGCACTGTCCGCATTTTGATTTTAGTGATTTTTCTACAGTAAAAAAAGGGAAAATCCTTCTTAGCATTTTCCATTTTAAAGGGGAACTTCAGCCTAAACAAACATACTGTCATCAAGTTACATTAGTTATGTTAATTAGAATAGATAGGTAATATAATCTCTTACCCACCTTGTTTTAAAAAAATAGGCAAATGTTTGTGATTCATGGGGGCTGCCATCTTTGTCATCGGGGCAACCATCTTTTTGGTTGAAAGAAGGTGACAAGGAGCAGGAGACACAGTTCCAACTGTCCTGTGTCCTGATTACCCCTCCCAGCTGCACACGCTAGGCTTCAAATGTCAAATTCAAAATGTAAAAAAAAAAAAAAATTGCACCAAAACAGCAGAACGAGAACAACAAAATCAGAAATCCCATCATGCTTTGCACAGCATCAGGGGAAAAAAGCCCGGGCAGTTTTCTTCTGTGCAGCTAAAAATAAGGCTTGTATAAGAGAAGCAAAGTTCTGATGCTGTGAAACTGTTAAAGAAACACCAAGTCTTTTTAGTGCTGCTGAGTCGATTTTTAGTCCGGAGGTTCACTTTAAGTGTGGCTATTTTTAAGCCAATCCTGATGTCATTTCCTGCCCTACCCTCCTCTGCCTGATTTGCCCACCCTTCACTATAGAAAGTGCATTGTCTCAGCATGAGAAATAATTGCCAATCAGAAAGGAACAGAGGTATGGGAGGGGAAAACAGGAGGGTAAGAGGCTTCAGCCAATCAGGCTGCATTCGTTAAGTCTGAGGGGAAATAGAGAAGCAGAAAAGGACATCCGGCATGCCCTGCAACTTCCTTTTTATGTACCAAATTTTGTGTGTACCAAATAAGAGTCAGGTAAACTGGGGAATGATCATTTATTAACCTAAAAAGTAATAGTGATTTTAACTTTTGGATTGCCTGGTTAGCATCCTTATTACTGGTTTACCAGATAAAAATAAAGAATTGATTTTCGATTTTATGCCCGACAGTTACACTTTAAGAAAAAAAAAATAGTATGACATGTACTAGTATTACACCAATCACTTTGTAAATGAACATTATAAAAACATGTCCGAACTGCTCTGCCCAGTAATGCTCCTCTTCCTTCATGTGTAAATAGTGGCACTCAGCAGACAAATATGGAGAAGAAAACCCTTATCCTCATTCTGCTGGCAGGAAGGTGGAGCTGTGGATGAAGCTAAATCTGCAGTTACAACCAGTGGCGTAGCTAAGGAGCTGTGGGCCCCGATGCAAGTTTTACAATGGGGCCCCCCCAAGTACTCTATACATAATTGATATGGTGCACAAAAACCTGCCAATGGCAACAACAGTGTCAGAGGTGCAAGAAGGGAATGGGGAGCAGTTTGTTAATGATACCACTATTCAAAGTATCTATAGAAGTGATTATTATGAGCACAGGACCAAAAGAGAGCCAATACTGTAGTTGAGGGAGGGCCCTTCGGGGGCCCCTCTGGCCCAAGGGCCCCAATGCGGCCGCTACCTCTGCACCCCCTATTGCTACGCCCCTGGTTACAACCAAGGTAACAGATCTGAAACAATGTATGGAACATCTTTGTGGTGCAGAGCTATAAATTGAGGGGATTGCTTTTTTTTCCCCTCTCATAATAATAAAGTACATCAACAATAATAATAATAAAGTGTGGAAGAATTACTCACTACTAGAGATGTCCCGAACGGTTCGCCGGCGAACGGTTCCAGGCGAACTTCGGTGGTTCACGTTCGCCCTACCAAACGCGAACTTTCCCGGAAGTTCGATTCGCCCTATAATGCTCTATGGAGCAAAACTTTGACCCTCTACATCACAGTCAGCAGACACATTATTGCCAAACACACTGCTCTCAATGCTTGGAGGCCCCGCCCATCCCATCCCTCCTCCAAGCAAGGTCCTTATACCATTTGACTCACTTGTCTGCCTACACTAATTAGTTAAGGGGACAGCTGCTACACACTCTGCTAAAGAGATTTTAATTAGGCTCTTGTGGGGCTCCTCCACCCTCCTCCCCTTCTACCTATTCCCTCCTCTCTCCTACCGGAGGGAGGAGGGTCTCATCTGCCAGAGAATTATATTATTTCAAAAGCCAGTTTACATACCATAGCTGAGAATTGAACCTAGGTCTCACTGTGTGGTGGGCAAGTACCTTAACCGCTGTACCACAACAGTACTAACTTAAGCTGGCCTAGCATTTACCATTTATGCTCAATCCAAGAGAAAAATTAGACAAGATTGCAGCATTAGGAAGACTTGCCTAAGGTCTCCTACTGAATAGGTGCTGGCTTACTGAACAGACAGAGATGAGATTCGAACTCTGGTCTCCTGTGTCAGAGGCAGAGCCCTTAAACCATTACAACCATGCAGCCACTGCTTACAGATATGTAGCCAGGCATGGCCTTGTCTTTTGTGTTCAACAGTTGTCCAAAGAGAACTTCAGATAGCCAGGTAGATTCATCTCTCTCTCTCCTCTCTCACTAACACCTACAATGCTGAAGCCAGCCTAGCATGTACCATTTATGCTCAATCCATTTATGCTCAAAAATACAATTCCGCGGAAAGCGGTGACCAACCCTACGAGAGAGAGAGAGAGAGAGAGAGAGAGAGAGAGAGAGAGAGAGAGAGAGAGAGAGAGAGAGAGAGAAGAGAGAGAGAGAGAGAGAGAGGGAGGAGGGAGGGAGGGAGGGAGGGAGAGAGAGAGAGAAGGGGAGGGAGGGAGGGAGGGGAGGGAGGGAGAGAGAGAGAGGAGAGAGAGAGGGAGGGAGGGAGGGAGGGAGAGAGAGAGAGAGAGATGAGAGAGAGAGAGAGAGAGAGAGAGAGAGAGAGAGGAGAGAGAGAGAGAGAGAGAGAGAGAGATGTTAAGGGCTCTGCCTCTGACACAGGAGACCAGAGTTTGAATCTCGTCTCTGTCTGTTCAGTAAGCCAGCACCTATTCAGTAGGAGACCTTAGGCAAGTCTTCCTAATGCTGCTATCTTGTCTAATTTTTCTCTTGGATTGAGCATAAATGGTAAATGCTAGGCCAGCTTCAGTTAGTACTGTTGTGGTACAGCGGTTAAGGTACTTGCCCACCACACAGTGAGACATGGGTTCAATTCTCAGCTATGGTATGTAAACTGGCTTTTGAAATAATATAATTCTCTGGCAGATGAGACCCTCCTCCCTCCGGTAGGAGGGAATAGGTAGAAGGGTAGAAGGGTGGAGGGTGGAGGGAGTCCTAAAATAGGGGTCTGTGTGAAACCTAGATGTTAGTCTGGGACATTTGATGTGGATTTCACTCAATCATGTCTGCCTCCAGGTATTAGAGCCTTTGAAACATGTTTTCTATCATTTTTCTAGGCGTTTTTTTCAAAGTTCGCTTCCCCATTGAAGTCTATTGCGGTTCGCGAACTTTTTCGCGAACCGAACCTTTCGCGGAGGTTCGCGAACCGAAAATCGGAGGTTCGCGACTCCTCTACTCACTACTTCATTTAAACGGAACCCGATGTGTGAGACCTATGGAAGCTGACATTTATTTACTTTTAAACAATACCAGTTGCCTCACAGTGCTGCTGATCTTTCTGGCCAGTGAGGTCTACATCACACCTGAAACAAGCATGCAGCTAATCTTGTCAGATTTGTCATAGACATCTGATCTGCATGCTTGTTCATGGTCTATGGTTTAAAGTATTAGAGGCAGAGGATCAGCTGGACAGCCAGGCAATTTGCATTATTTAAAATGAAACAAACATGTCAGCCTCCATATCCCTCTCACCTTGTGTTCCCTTTAAGTAGCCGAGGTAGGCACACTGCATTCTGATGTGATATTTCACCTAATATTTAACTGCTGCTTGCATTCCCCCTAGAACTCCTGCTCTATGCCTGTGTGAATGCCAACAGGAAGTGATTAGATATCTTTAGAGGCTACACAGGCAGCAATAAATACCTGATGAGGGTTATAATTTCTTCTCAACACCAATAAAAAGCAATGCCATTGAAAAGCTTAATTCTCTCCCTGCTGTGTCACCAGCAAATAGAAGTAAAAAGAATCTATAAAAACAAAAAGCTTTGTCTGGCGTTATGCTTGAAGTAAAATAATTTATAAAAATCTGTCATATAAAAATGAACTGTAAATGGACATTCCTGTAAGATGTGGAAACTATTAATTGTAGCACAAATACTAAAAAGGGCAAATTCTGGAAGCAATCAAGTTTTGCTTTTATAAGATTAAAAAAAAAAAAAAAAAAAGTAAATAAAGGTTATTATTATTATTATTATTATTATTATTAAAACATTAAACCCCTTTTATCTGGAACTCAGGCATCCGGAAGTCTCAAGTAACCTGGCACGCTGGCAAGCAGCAAACGCTGACTAAATAATCTATAAAGTAGTATTGTTAGAAATATGCAATTTCATTAATTATGTTATTATATTTGCCTGGCAGTCCTGCTAATCTCTTTACTAGAAAGACAACAGAGATTGAGAGCCCCAATAGTGCAATATGTCAATTCAACAAATGTGATGGTAAATTTGATGTGGTAATGTACTCACAAAGATGGGTAACTACTGGTAACCACTGTGATAGCAGGTGAGGAGGTCCGACCCACTCGAGTTAAAATGTTGCTCTCTGTAGATATGAAGAAATGGTGTAACCCCCACCAACCAGGGGTGGAAAAATGTGAATAATAGTTGGTAAAACAGAGGCGCCAGATGAGGATAAAATACTTAACAACTGTTAAAAAAAGCTAGTGGTGGACTTGCCTCCCACAAACGGATTCAAAAGTCAATTTAAACTGAAAAATCATTTTATTCAAGAAAACTCTGATACATAGCCAGTATACATAGCCATATAGCCAATGTTATATATCGGAGTTTAATTGAATAAAACAATTTTTCAGTTTAAATCGACTGAGTCCATTTGTGGGAGGTAAGTCCACCACTACCTCCTTTTGTAATCAGTTTTTAACTATTTTATCCTCCTCTAGCACCTCTGTTTTACCAACTATTCTTCTGCTAATCTCTTTGGCTATAGTCATATCTGGATCACACACCTGAAACAAGCATGCAGCTTGCGACTGAAGTCCGAAGCCAATTTACAAAAAAACCAGATACTTACCTGAGGAAAGGAAAGGCTCTGGGTCCTAATGAGCCCGAGGCTACTCTCTGCCGCTGCCCGAGGCTTAGGAAGTCTTCGGGAGCCCAAGTGCCCACAGCACGCCGCCGCGCATGCAGAGTATGGGGCCATCTGTCTTCGAGTGCACTCAGGCTCCTGAAGACTTCCGAAGCCTCCCGCGCCGGGAGATTTGAACCGGGGATCCAGCACTGGAACTTGGGGACCATAAAGGGAACAGGAAGGCTCATTAGGACCCTTTGCTTAGCCTGCTGGGCGGTCTGGACGAGCTCAGCTCGTCCAGTACCGCCGGAGCCTGCCGCTCAGGCCCTGCTGGGCCGATTTGGCTCAAATAAAAAGCAGCACACGCAGCCGGCACTTTGCCAGCCGCGTGTGCTGCCTGATCGCCGCCGCTCTGCGGCGATCCGCCGCGAGCAGCGGCGAAAGAGGGTCCCCCCAGCCGCCTGAGCCCAGCGTAGCCGGAACAAAAAGTTCCGGCCAGCGCTAAGGGCTGGATCGGAGGCGGCTGACGTCAGGACGTCGGCTGACGTCGATGACGTCACTCCGCTCGTCGCTATGGCGACGATGTAAGCAAAACAAGGAAGGCCGCTCATTGCGGCCTTCCTTGTTTATTCTGGGCGCCGGAGGCGATCGGAACAACGCCTCCGGAGCGCCCTCTAGTGGGCTTTCATGCAGCCAACTTTCAGTTGGCTGCATGAAATAGTTTTTTTTTTATTAAAAAAAAAAAAACCTCCCGCAGCCTGCCTGGCGATCTTAATAGAACGCCAGGCAGGTTAGGTAAGTATCTGTTTTTGTGGTTTTGTTTTTTTTTAATTGGCTTCAGACTCACTGTAAAGTCAGACTTCAGTCAAAAAAAAATCTGATCTGCATGCTTCTTCAGAGTCAATGGCCAAAAGTATTAGAGGCAGAGTATCAGCAGAACAGCCTAGCAATTTGTATTGTTTAAAAGTAAATAAATATGGCAGCCTCCATATCCCTCTCAGTTCAGGTGTCCTTTAGGTAAGGAAGCTGCCAAGTGCTACTTATTTTCCTGTTTTATACAAAGTTTCCTTTATGTGTTACTGAAAGATGTAATTTGGAATAGAAAAAGAGAAGCACAGAAAATGTCCCCTTATTATTTGGATGCCACTTCTAGCAGCACCTCACTCTAACCAGTCTGAAAGGTTTTTTTTGTCTCTTTTGTCTGGTATCCATATAAGCCTCCTTGACTCTCTCTTACCATCCATATTAACAAATCAGTTGCAGCTGGTGCTGACATGACACACAAGCCCAATCACTCCTGAACTCTCTCTGGAGTTTTTTCATTTTTTTTTTTACATTTGGAATTACAAGAGAGGCTCTCGCCCTGTAAATGGTTCAGAAAGACATTTTTGGGAAAGTTTTCTGATTTGTAATTGAGTTCATAGCACGGTTTTACTTATTTTCCTTTCTATTACAAAGATCAGGAAATAGGAAAAGGGTACTCACACTGTTCAAACATAGTCGTGCAGATAATCCAAGCCTTCTCATCCCGATTTCCACTATTTTAACTCCAATACTTTCCTTGTTCTGTAATATAGCAGAGTTAATTGAGGGAACCAAAACTGCCAACGTGCCAATGTACTGTGACATACTAAAGTAGAGCAGGATATCCTCTTCAGAAACAGGGCCCCTTCAGATAACAACCCCAAACACACCTCCAAGACAACCACTGCCTTGCTAAAGAAAGTGAGGGTAAAGGTGCTGGACTGGCCAAGCATGTCTCCAGGCCTAAACTGTATTGAGCATCTATGGTGCATCCTCAAACAGAAGGTGTAGGAGTGCAAGGTCTCTAACATAACATCCACCAGTTTTGTGATGTCGTCATGGAGGATTCCCGTGGTAACCTGTGAAGCTCTAGTGAACTTCATGCCCAAGAGAGTTAAAGGATACCTCAAGCCCATAAAAGAAATAAAAAATGGGGGAGCAGGAATGTGTGGTGGGATCTCCTCATGCCTACCAGCTCCCCCTGTTCTCCTCAAACGACCCTCCGTTTTTGTGCACCGACCCTCTGAAGCTACTTTCTGGTCGGGGAGGTCGGTGAAGACTGCTCTGGCGCTGCCCGGTGACGCACGATCAAGGAACTAGTTGTGACATAGTGTGCATGTGCAGAGCGCTTCCAGCCACGCAATCAAGGACACACCACACCGGGCAGCGCCTGCGCAGTCTTCACTGACCCTCCCAACCAGGAAGTAGCTTTGGAGGGTCTTTGCATGAAAATGGAGGGCGACAGAGGAGAAAGGGGGTAGTAGCGGGCATGAGGAGAGCACACCACACATGCCTGTTCCCCCCCCCCCCCCCCCCCATTTTTAATTTCTTTTATGGACTAAGGTATCCTTTAAAGCAGTGATGGAAAATAATGGTGGGCACACAGAATATCGTGGGCAGAATGTTGACATTCTTCACTCAGGGGTGTACTCACTTTTGTAGCCAGTGGTTTAGACATTAATGACTGTGTTGAGTTATTTTGATGGGACTGCAAATTTATTCGGTTATAAAAACTGTGTACTGACAACTTTATACCAAAGTATATCTTAAGTGTTGTCCCCTGAAGAGATATAATAAAATATGAAGAAAAATTTGATGTTTACTCATTTTTGTGTGATGCTGTATATACAGTATATTGTCTATCCACATATTACGTTGTCTGTGTCCATCAAGGAACTCGGGGATATATACATCCCTGAGGCTGGCGGACACCTTATTTTGACAGTTGGTCCTTCTATCAAAGAACAAGACAAAGACAAGACAAATTCCTTGTAAGGGCTGGTGCACACCAAGAGCGGTACTGATCGTTTTAGAACCGTTTGCAGGCTGAAAACCGCTTGGCTAATGTTAGTCAATAGGATAGTGCACACCAGAGCAGTTCGTTTTTTTCCCCAAACGCAAACTCAGGTCCTGCAGCATTTCTGCCTCAATGTTAAAGGGAACCAGAGAGGAACGCGCAAAAAAAAATAAAAAATGATTTTATACATACCTGGGGCTTCTTCCAGCCCCATAAGCCTGGATCGCTCCCACGCCGCCATCCTCCGCTTCCTGGATCGGTGGTACCGGGTCCTGTCACTTCCGGCGGGCGTGGCCAATTGTCCGCATCACAGCGGCTCCCTCCATACCCGTACGCATGCGGCTGCGCTGTATGCAGCCTTATGCGTACTTGTATAGAGGGAGCGCCGTGTGATGCGGACAATTGGCCGCGTCTGCCGGCCGACTGGCGGCAATGACGGGACCCGGTACCAGCGGATCCAGGCAGCAAAGGACGGCGGCGTGGGAGCGATCCGTGCGTATGGGGCTGGAGGAAGCCCCAGGTATGTATAGTATCTTTTTCCTGGGGCCTCTGGTTCCCTTTAAGTATAGGAAAGAGGAAAATTGCTCTGAAAAACACTAGATATCAGAGCAGTTTTCCAAGCGTTTTTGTTACAGTAGCTGTTCAGTTACAGCTTTACTGTAACAAAACATAAAAACCGCTGCACAAAAAAAACGCTCCAAAAAACTCTAGGCATGTTTCGAAAATCGCTCTGAACTTGCCTAGAATCGCTCTGGAAAACCACTTCAAAAACCACTAGAGTTTGTGGATCTGCTAGCGGTTTTTGGTTGCACTGGCCCTAAGTGCAAATGTATTTGGTCAAATAAAATAATTCTCATCAAATAGCAATACAAAATGACCAGAACACCTCTGCAATGAGTTTAAAAGACACACTAAACATCCGTCTTGGCTAGCCTTTCACCACGGCGCCCCCTTGCCAAATAGGCTATTTTCTGCACCACTGAACTTTGATGAAAACTTTATATAAATCATAATAAAGCACCCTTGATGCTTTTGACAGTGTTTGTCTTTATTTATAATGTAAATGAGGATTGTTACCACCTTCGATCTTTCAAGTCGGCAATTAAGCCTCATACACACATTGATGCTTGTGACAGTGGTGTTTTTCTTATTTCCATGCAATCAAGCTGCTTTTTTCCCTCCAGAGCATATTCATGCTGGGCTGGTCACAGGGGCATAACTACAAATCATAGGGCCCCCTTAATGCTCACAACCTTCCCCTTGGTGACCCTCACAACATAGGGGCCCATCATACAAGGCTCATAAAACAAGTGTGGCTATCAGGATCTTCACACCCATAACGTGTAGCCACAAAAAAAAAGCCCTCATATGGAGTATCAGAGAAAGGGACGGTTAGTAGCTGGGGCTTTCCCACACCTCTGGACCCCCTGCAGTTGCAGGGACTGCTTGCTCTTAGTTATGCCCCTTTCTGGTCGATTTGGCAAGTGCAAAAGGATATTAGCCTTGCCATTCGCTTTTCTGGATATGCCTTTGTGAATTCATGTGGTTAGTGGCTCTGTCCACGGCATCCTCTGATTGTATACTAATTTAAATATATACTTCTTCAAAGTTTTCTGAAGCAAATACTCATTTGATCATGAGGCTCAGTGCAGGTACCCCTCTGGTAATTAACCTTTTTTTGATCATGTGCTCAATTGATATGGCTCAGTTTTACTCCAGGGTCACTTTGTGTATACTGCATTAATATTTTATATTAACCATCTGCACTTAATGTAACATGTTTAGTATGAATGTTGACTCAAACTGTAAATTGTATTTTGTACTCTATAGTGTGTTCTTACAAAACTTCCTCAATCCCTTGGCTTTTGTGTGCATTGCTTACTGCAGAATTACTCATTTAATTTTCTTCAGTTTGTTGAAAGATTTTGGTAGTTTCCTATCTGAAAATAAAATATATAAACATTTTGTTGGGAAACATTTAAAATATGATCTACCCATGCCCTGCTTGGAACATACTGTAAGCCTGGCAGGAACTGAGAATTCCCTGCAGAATGACACAGAGGCTGATTTATAAAGCTGGGAGATGGGGAACACAGTGCAGCGTTTCTGAGATGTTCCCTTTCACATCTAAATTATGAGCTTGCTGTACAGAGGCTGCTCAATTTATATCAAGATCGCTTTCCATGAGGGGCTCCTCTAAACCACATTTACAGCAACTGGCCTCCCACTGAAAATTATTGGAAAGTTGTAATTGTTACATATGCGCGCATTATGACTCCTTTGAAAGGAATTCCAGTTAATGAAATTATTATGTATATTGTTATAGTGACCATTCTGGTATTAAGTTAGCCACACTGTTAACTGTAACAAGTGTATATTTTCCTAGTGGACTAGCAATAGATAAATAGGATGTGTACCCAAACCCCTGGAAAGAAAAAAGTTCATCTGCAGCCCAACTCGAACACTAAGTGGGCTGAAGTTGAACACAAGTCGTAGGCCAACTTCAATGGCGAACACCGGGACCAAGTCGTAGGCCAACTTCAATGGTTAGTGGCCATCTGCCTCCCTCAAAGTTCCCTGGTGTCTAATGCCCCACCCCTATAAAAGTTCCTTAGTGTCTAGTTCCCCCGCACTCCTCTGTACAGTTCCCTGGTATCTAGTGCCCGCCCTCCTCTATACAGTTCCCTGGTGTCTAGTGTCTCGCCCTCCTCTATACAGTTCCCTGGTGTTTAGTGCCCTCCCCCATACATTCCCTTGTATCTTGAGAGCCCCCTGAAGTCTTCCTGGTCTGTTGCAGTCATCCAACGCTGCTCGGTTCCTCCGCTGTTCCCCTCCAATGACTTGATGCGCGGCCCTGTACAACGCGCCTCCTCCCAACGTGCTGCTGTAGCCTCTCTGCGCTTGTACAGTAAGCAAAAATTGGCACCGTGCATGCACAGAGCATTCCCAGCCACAAGAGGGCAATAAGGGAGACTCACAACCAGTGTGGCACATGCGTAGTGGCTTATGGAGGAACGGCGGAGCGTGGAATCAGGGCAAAATACCATAAGGGCTGGAAGAAGGCCCAGGTAAGTAACTGAGCATTTGCTTTTTCAGTTAACTGTCCCTTTAAGGTACAAACCTGCCATGTTATAAATCTTTTTTTATTTTTATAATAAAAAAAAATAGCTCCCAATTACCTAGTACGAGTAAGAGGATTCGCCGCCAGGATACTTAGGCGCAGGATACGGTCGGCATGGCTTATCCTGCTGCTGCAAGAGTCCCGGCGACGCTAATTACTATTCCCCCTCTAGGTCGACGTGGATTGTGGGGAATGATGTAATTCAGCTTCCAGCTATTGCTGGAGGCCTAATTACAGTGTTTTGTATGTTTTCCATGTGTCTGTGTGGGTTTTCTCAGCGGACTCCGGTTTCCTCCCACATCCCAAAAACAGAGAGAAGTTAATTGGCTTCCCCCTAAAATTGGCCTTAGACTACAATGCATATACTACACGATACATACATATTCATTGGGCTATGTAGGGACTAGATTGTGAGCTCTTTTGAGGGACAGTTAGTGACAAGACTATTTACAGCGGTGCGGAAGATGTCAGCGCTATATAAATACTAAATAATAATTATGATACAATGTTGATCTTCTATGTAATATGTGGCACTACCTAAAGCACAGGTGTTGAACTCCACTGCTCAAGAAACATATCCAGTGTTCTTCCCAGGCTCTTTTAGCCGGGTGCTCCATTCGGCTAGATTTGGTGAGCAGCCGGCTGTCTTCGGCTCATTTCCTCCTCTGCTGTAAGCAGAGTTGTGCAGAGAAGCACCTGCCCTGCATTCTCTCATCTCGCCCCACCCGGCTATTTCTTCATGCCGCCCAGCTGGAAAAAAATTCTGGGGAGAACGAGGATATCCATGTTAGTACATGTAAAGCGAGAAAAACCGAGAGACAAATGTAGTGACCACTTCAAAAGCGGGTGGGGAGAATTATGACCTGACCCAACTCAGGTAGAAGTTGTCGCTCTCTGTAGATAGGAAAATGGTGATAACACACCTCTCCACCAAGGGTGGACTAGACTAGGCGCCAATGTAGAGTAAAACATCTCAAAACAGTTTAAAAGGGGGAAGTTGGTGGACTTCCCTCCCTTGAAGATAAACAGACCAGAATTCATTATAACAAAAATAATATTTATTTGTAGCTCCAATATGCAACGCGTTTAACGTGAAAAATCCCGCTTCCTCAGGCATTCAATAGAGAAAGGAACTCGTGTATAGTCTGTAGCAGCCGAGCGCCTCTGTATCCATGCTAGTGTTTAGGATGAAAAAAAGAGAAGGGGCGCTCTGAGACTCCCAGTAACTTTAAAGAGAGGCTTCAGCAGGATGGGTCTCACCTTTATCTTTTGTGGCTAGTACAGCGTACACAGCTCCGATGAACATGCGTCCCTCTTTGCCTAGCCGGGGACCGGGCTCTCCGTTCTGGCGTGGTGGAAGTCACCCCTCCTGGCGCTCTGCACAAGCGTAGCTGCGGGGAACAGGACGCTAGCACCCAGCCGCACTGAGGTTGCGTGGCATATGCGTCTGTATCTCCGCATAGGGAGAGGGACATACGCAACCACTTGTACGTGACTGAGGCGTCATTTAGTTCGCACAAGTGGGATAAAGGAAGGGGACCACTACTAAAACTATAAAAGGATTATATAAAAGAAGGGGGGGTCACAAGGGTATAAAATTTATTAAAAGACAACGCATTTCGCAGAGGAGCAGCCTCTGCTTTCTCAAGTCATTGATCTTAGTACATTTATCACAGTTCATTATATAACACACTAGAGCCAATCAGCTCTGTGTGGGGGAGTAAGATTACCGTATTGGACCTAAAAAAGGGTCCATATACCTCAATGTTCTAAAAGAAGGGGCAAAGGCCTAAGGACATACATTGCACATAGACTACAGTAAAGAAGACGTCCATTGTGTTAGGTCAAGGGGAAGATTCGGAGAAAACGACAGAACCCTCATACCGCATAGGTTATCCTCAGTGTATACAGTAGTCCACAAGAAAACCCAAGGAGAGTCAATGTACAAGGCACATCCCAAACCAATATTGGAAATTTTTACACTGCACTGCACATTTATTCAACCCAGGGCCGGGCCGAGGCATAGGCTGGAGAGGCTCCAGCCTCAGGGCGCAGTGTAGGAGGGGGCGCACAATTCATTCAGCTGCCATTCCTAATTGTGTTTGAAGCAGAAAGAAATAAGAAAAGGGGATACATAGCAGTGACTGCAAGCCAGATAACTAGATATTAAGGTGTTGGGGAGGTTGTGGGCCCTGTGGCCCTCTTAGTCTAATAGCAATCAGTGTGTGACAGGCTGCTGGGGTGGGAGGGATAAAGGCGCGCACTTTGGTGTCTCAGCCTCGGGTGCTGGAGGACCTTGTCCCAGCTCTGATTCAACCCCCCTGGTTCCAATGTCCCCAGTTTTAGAACTCTGGGGACATTGGAACCAGGGGGGTTGAATAAATGTTTGGAAGAAATGAGCCATTTACAGCCAATAGTACTTTAACAAGACTGGGATAGTAATTAAATTAATGTTTGGGATAATAGGAACTTGTGTATGTATTATCATCTTGTATGCTATGGATGTGTTTGCAGCCTATAGGTGCTGTGCTGTGTGTAAAAATTTCCAATATGGGTTTGGGATGTGCCTTGTACATTGACTCTCCTTGGGTTTTCTTGTGGACTACTGTATACACTGAGGATAACCTATGCGGTATGAGGGTTCTCCGAATCTTCCCCTTGACCTAACACAATGGACGTCTTCTTTACTGTAGTCTATGTGCAATGTATGTCCTTAGGCCTTTGCCCCTTCTTTTAGAACATTGAGGTATATGGACCCTTTTTTAGGTCTAATACGGGAATCTTACTCCCCCACACAGAGCTGATTGGCTGTAGTGTGTTATATAATGAACTGTGATAAATGTACTAAGATCAATGACTTGAGAAAGCAGAGGCTGCTCCTCTGCGAAACGCGGTCTTTTAATAAATTTTATACCCTTGTGACCCCCCTTCTTTTATATAATCATTTTATAGTTTTAGTAGTGGTCCCCTTCCTTTATCCCACTTGTGCGAACTAAATGACGCCTCAGTCACGTACAAGTGGTTGCGTATGTCCCTCTCCCTATGCGGAGATACAGACGCATATGCCACACAACCTCAGTGCGGCTGGGTGCTAGCGTCCTGTTCCCCGCAGCTACGCTTGTGCAGAGCGCCAGGAAGGGTGACGTAACTTCCACCACGCCAGAACGGAGAGCCCGGTCCCCGGCTAGGCAATGAGGGACTCATGTTCATCGAGGCTGTGTACGCTGTACTAGCCACAAAAGATAAAGGTGATACCCATCCTGCTGAAGCCTCTCTTTAAAGTTACTGGGAGTCTCAGAGCGCCCCTTCTCTTTGTTTGTTCCTACAGTGAATTTCTACAGGGAGCTGCCGAGCAACATTGAGTGGCCTGATCGCACCCTCCTCTCTGGGGATTTCTTCACTACCCCATACAAACTTTAGTGTTTAGGATGGACAGAGAAATGTGTACTTGATTAACCATACTTCCTGATCCAGTCCCATCAATTAATTTAAGGACTGAAGTTTCGACATTCATGACCTAAAGTATCTGTTAAAAGTACTGTATATTCACTCAGTTTATTCTACTACTACATAGATTTAGTAACCACAATCAAAGATTAACCTGCTGAGCGGTCTGGACGAGCTCAGCTCGTCCAACACCGCCAGAGGCTGCCGCTCAGGCCCTGCTGGGCCAATTTCCACCAAATAAAAAGCAGCACACGCAGCCGGCACTTTGCCAGCCGCGTGTGCTGCCTGATCGCCGCTGCAGCGCGGCGATCCGCCGCGTGCAGCGGCGAAAGAGGGTCCCCCCAGCCGCCCGAGCCCAGCGTAGCCGGAACAAACAGTTCCGGCCAGCGCTAAGGGCTGGATCGGAGGCGGCTGACGTCAGGACGTCGGCTGACGTCCATGACGTCACTCCGCTCGTCGCCATGGCGATGAGGGAAGCGAAACACGTAGGGCCGCTCAATGCGGCCTTCCGTGTTATTCCTTGCCGCCGGAGGCGATCGGAAGATCGCCTCCGGAGCGCCCTCTAGTGGGCTTTCATGCAGCCAACTTTCAGTTGGCTGCATGAAATAGTTTTTTTTTAATTTAAAAAAAACCCTCCCGCAGCCACCCTGGCGATTTAATCAGAACGCCAGGGTGGTTAAGTTGCATTATTATTCAGAGCCTCGTGTTAATTACATTTGCGCTTTAACCGCTTCTGGACCAGCGTGGTTAAAATCTACATCCTGCTTGTGGCTGCGTAGGACAGGATGTAGATTTCAAACGTCGCCGCTCTCTCGCTGCCGCAACCCACTCGCCCTGCTGTCAGTATGATGGCAGAGCTAGGTGAGCCAATTTCATTGGCTCCTGGCGCTGTCATCACTAAGTCAATGCTATTGGGTCAGGAGCCAATGAAAGTGGCTCCTGACAGCACTCTGCCGTCATAGAGACAGCAGAGAGAGTGCGGCGATGGAAGAGTGGCGTGACCGGCAGATATGTGCGGCGATTCATCGGCATTTTACGGCAATAGCAGTCTAGGGTCCTTAAAGTGAACCTAAAGCCATGCAAAAAAAAAGATCTGTGTAAAATGAGGGACTGCCTAAATTATCAGTTTAAAAGTATATTTCCCCCCTAAAGACCAAGCTATTTTTTGCAAAATAGGCCTCTGCAGCTTTAAGGCCTCGCTGCATGGCCGTAGAACTCAGCACACAAGTGACCCCCCCCCCCCCTTTCTGCCCACCAACACAGCTTTCTGTTGGTGGGCAATGATCTCTCCCAGGATGTTTATTTATTTATTTATTTGGTATTTTTTTCTTAAATAAAGCTTTTTTTTTTTATTATTTTAGGCCCGGTTCACATTAGCGGTCGCCGTCCGGAATCGCCGTGCCGGAGCCGGACCGCATAGCAATGAAAGCCTATGCGTCCGTTCACATGCGTCTGTTTCGTCCGGACCGGATCCGGACTCCGGCATAAGACCCAACATGCGCTATTTTTTGGTCCGGCTCCTCCGGCAGCCGTATCCGGAGCGGAGCCGGACTGCACCATCCGGCCAATACAAACCAATGAGAACCGGAGAGCGGTTAAAAATCCGGATGTTCTACCCCACTTCCTATGCGTATTGAAGCGGCGATTTTGGATGGGGACACATGGGCAAGCATTTTGGAGTGGAGCAGCAGTGATTTTAAACGTGCTGGAGATGTTGGCAGTATGTCGGAGGTGGAGGTAAGTGCTAAACAGCGGAGGGCCTGATTCCACAGGTCCACCTTCTGCTGACCTCCCAGACCCCAACATTTTTATTCCTTTTCTACTATCTTTTGCCAAACGGATCCGGATCGCATCCTGATGAACATCTGATGCAAACTGACCGGATCCGGATCGGATCCGGACCAGAACCGTACGGTTCCGATCCGGACCGGTCAGGTCATTTGGTCCGTTTGGCAGAGAACCGCGAGTGTGAACGGGGCCTTACTAATCCCCACTCCCTCCCACAGCCAGCCAATCAGTATGATTGGCTGTCATAGGCTTCAGCCTATGGCAGCGGATCGCAGCTGTACAGACTAATTAGACGGCGTTTCGCCATCTAACAGTCTCCTAGCAGCGATCGCCGCTGGGAGGCTGATTCAAGCAGGGATGCGTGATCTCATGCAAAACAGACCCACAGGACCCTACACCGATCGGAGTTAGGCGGTCCTGGGGCTGCTACCGCACCCATCGGCGTGACGCAGTTGGCTAGTGGTTAAAGTGCATTTTACTCTGGGAGAAATGTAAACTTTATATGTAAGTATTTTAAATTTTAAAATTTCTAGCGATCGTGGTTCTTTAAAGTAGGGTTTCCTAACTCAGTGCTCAAGAACCGCAAACAGTGCATGTTCTCTGGAAATCCACAGAGGTAGTTAATCAGCTCTGCTGAGACACTAATTACCCCCACCTGTGATTGTGTGTGGTTTTCTGCAAAACGTACTGTTCGGTGTACTTGACAACTAAGTCGAGAAACCCTGCCTTACAGGATGACTGATATTAGCTCACATATCAAAGCAATAAAGACACCGACTGGCACAAAGGTGGCAGCCTGAAATATGAACTCCAGAAGACCAGTAAATACCCAGTTGAAAATATACCTGCAGCAAGTTTTAACTATATCAAAGCAAAAGAAGATAAAAGGGAACAGAAATGAAAAACACCATAACATCTAACCAGTGAGTAATAGAACACAAATGGTGAAACAGCATGTTATTCGCTGTATTATTATAAACCCATCCAAGTGTTATAATGCCAGAAGCATAATGACCGTTCCGAGCCATTTGGGAGATGACCTCCTGCATTCCTTATTAGCTAATGCTCTTACCTTTAGTAGGGTGGTGTGGGGGGGGGGGGGGGGGGGGGGCGGGGGGGTCAAGCCTAGCATTCTAGCTCCCCACAGGCTTCAGATTTGCAGATGCAGACAGTGATTTACTAAATGAGAAGTCCTATAAAAAGCAGAAAACCGCAGTAAAAAAATTCTTTAGCAAAATTAAAAAGGATCAGTGAGGTCTGCACCTCTGCTGGAGATTTGTTCCTCATTCTTGTGCTAAGGTTATAGGTTTGCAGCTAAACAGAAATGAGAGGAACAATTAGCCAGGTATTTCTGTAGGTACATTAGGTAAATGTCTATGGAAACCACAAATTAAGAAGGGCCCATTTGCAGAGGTAGTCCTCCAGCCACTCCAGTTTCCTCCCATATCCCAAAAATATACTGATAAGTTAATTGCCCCAAAACTGTCTTTTGACCATAGCAGACATCACCCTTACTATGATAGGGATTGGATTGTGAGCTCCTCTGAGGGACAGTTAGGTATGTGACCATGTACTCTGTAAAGTGCAGCAGGTGTCAGCCGTACATAAATACATGAAACAGATTGTGCAAATGCATAGACAGTGATTTACTAAAGGAGAAGTCCTATAAAAGCAGGGGATCGCAATAACGATGATTTAGCAGAAGAATGGAGCGACCGGCGAGGGAGCCCACGAGCCTCATGGGGCTGGTGAAAGTCCCAGGTAAATATAAATACACCCGATGGCCATCTCAGGTACATTTTAAGGTGGTGAGGAGTAGGGATAGTCAATGAAATGCAAATAATTTTTATTGCAGGATTAGGTTAATTTATGCAGCTTGAAAATGAACCAATTAAATTTTACCTTAGCTGGATTTGTTTGGTTCATGTTCAAGCTGCATAAATTTGAATACAAAATTAGCATAATGCTGCATCAACTCGAACGTATTTGCATCTCACTGACCATCCCTAGAGAGTTGCTATTCTTCCATTGGCTAGTGTCACTTCCAAACACTAAGTTCTAATTCTCCTGCAGTGGTCTCACAATCCCCAATGTCAGCGGTTTCTTAGGTTTATCATGTTGGATTACTATTCTGTGTGCAGCCAAGAGGAAAAACATCCAGAAGGAACATTGTACTGTCTACCAGTCTCCTGTCATTTTCACACAGCTTTATTAGATTACGTTTGACATCGGGTATCAGCAGTGGTAATTTATTTTTCTTTTACAGGTGTCACTTCTTGTACAACTACATTGGTTGTAAATCTGTTAAACCAAGCTTACCTGACTTAATTCCCATAACTATTTACAGTATAAAACAACTTACAAAGAGACCAGTGATCCTCCGATAACCTGCAGACATTGCCATTAGGTCGGCTTATGGTAAAGATGTAATGACTACAAAGTCTAAGTCCATGTATTGACAAAAAGCAAAATACAAATGCATTATAATGGTAGAAAAATACGCTAAAACACATGAATTATATAAAATATTGAACACTTTATTGAATAGATTTGAACATCATACCTACCACAATTAAAGGTGTTCACTTTACCTAACATTTTTGAATTCCAAAAAGGATATCCGTACCATCTATAGGAGAAGCACTCTTCTGCAAGGTGGTGCTATAGAGAGGTAACACATCCGTGTATAAAACAGAAATGCACAATGACATGTAGCAGCAGTATATGGTATGGACGGCCGCACTATTGCAGCTTCCTGCAGCCAGCACCAGATCCTAATGGAAGCGGAGTCAGGCAATGTTGGCTTAGAACCCTGTACCCATAAAATACAGCTTTTATTTAGTGTAATAGGGTCAGAAGAGGGAGGGGCTTTATCAGCTGCCACATCTTGAGGATGAATTGCACTGCACTGCTATAGCACTTGAAATAGTACAGATTATGAAGATTAATAATGACAAATCCACTGTCACTACTCTGGTATTTCAATAGATGAATGTATGTATTGGATTTCTAAAATAAATCGCATTAAACCCACAAGCGTACTTTATACAGGGTAGACTAATGAAGAGACAACTGCACCCAGCAGTGTATGTGAAGAATAGCTGAAGAAAATAACTTCCTCAAACAAAGAAGTAGCCATTGTCCAGGCCTGCTGCAGTATTTTGGCACTGGTGGGAAAGAACTTGTTTTAGCGGGTCATTTACAAATTATGAAGGCGTTACCCTTTACCACAGTGCTCTGTATTTGGAGCAGCTGGAATGGACAAACGAGGTTAGGTAACTAATTGGGATGCGCAAATGGCTAACCAAGAAAATGGGGGGGTCCAGTTGAGACCATCCGTTCAACCTGGCTTCCTTCAACACCATCCCCCCCCCCCTCGAGTTCTAACCTAGCGGATTTTGTGTTTCTTCGATCCTAGTAAAAACTGCAGTGCAAGATGAGCACAATGATGTTTGAGATGTCCTGTGACATGTCATGGCCATCTACTCAGGTGAACAGGAAAAATACAGAAACAAAAAATAGGAATCTCTCTTTACATTATTAGATAATGGCAGTGATCAGTGAAACATCAGCACTCTGCTGCTCACCTCCTATAGTAAATCCCCTCAAAAATATATACCTTGCCTGCCATCACAGATTTCACAGAAAACTGCAATAAATAAGCAAGTCTACAAAAGGCATGCGTCAATCTTCTGCTCTTAGCATGAGGTATACCTTTAGCTACTCCAAATGTGAAATTAACTTACAAGCATGTTTTAACATTTCCAGATTTAAAAAAAAAAAAGGAAAAAAACAGCATTCTTCAAAGATCATGCACAACAGTTTTAAATAAACAAATCAGAACAAAAAAAACTGGCCACCAAATTCACAATTGGGGAATACATGAAACCTATTTTTAATAGGACTCCACTGAAAACGATTCTGTTAGCTTCAAGTGGGAGATGATTTTGGCACCTTGTAGATGATGTCAGTTCTAGTTCTGGTGTATCTACACACCACACACACTGCCTGCCTGTAAGAGTTTCATGGCAGGGGGTCTTTATATCAAAGCTCAGCATAGTAGCATGGTCCTGCATGTCTACTCATAGTGAACCTGCAGTGGGTCACAGCACAACTACCTTGCAATTAAGGTTGCACACCACGTAGTCTTATTACATCAGCAGCACTGTCTTATCACAGAGCTCTTTTGAGCTCTAGTGACTCCACCCATTTCTCTTTTGAAAATCTGACTATGGACTCTACTACCAACTTCCGCCCTGCTAGTTGTATGGTGTTATTAATGATGCAAAGGCCAGGGGATGACATCCGTGAGGTAGGACAGGGGTGCGGATGGCATAAAAAGGGTGCGACACATGTAAGGAGAAGGAAAAAGCCTTGTTAGTGGCAGCAGAAGTAGTAGTAGTACAAAGCCTTGCCACTAAGGATGGTCAATAAGAGAAAAATCCAAACTGCATACAGTTTGCATTACGTTTGCACACAAGTCAGAATTATCTGAACTGGGCCAATCAAATGCACCTCCCGTCATTTCCAAGCTGCATATAATTTACCAGTTAGGTGAAATTCTGTGCATAACATCAACCATCTTGATTTGCCACCACTGTGCTCTGATGTAATCTGTAATAGGGTCATCTCGTGTGAGGAAAATGTACAATTATTTCCTACCTGTTTCTTTCCCTGCACATTTTAGACAGAGCATATTTGAGATTAAAAATGTTCTAAACAGCATGTTCTGTGACTAGAAAAATACCACTGGATGATGTCAGCATTGCTAGGCTTATGTGTGGGACTGCCAATCTATGACCCCTTGTGCAGAGTACAAGATCCTCCTTCCTCCCCATTCCAGCACTAGTATAACAATAAAAAAGTCAGACATGTCACATGACTGCATTGCAAATCTTACAATACAGGTATTTGCAGACTTTCATACTTTTATCCTTCTACTACACGAGTAATGGGGAGGGAAATCTTTATAAAAAAAAGTAGGGCGGACAGGAGCGTTAAATAATCAGATGTAAAATTGAGAGTAAAAAGAATGGTTTAAATCTAGAGACATCACACTTGCTCCATTGAAAGGTGGTGAAAACAGTGTCAGGTGAATAGAGGACATGTACTGTCATTTGTAGATCAAAATTTCAGGATTGAATAACAGAACTGGAGATCATGTTAATCCAACCAGAACACAGTTGTGCCCAGTTGCTGTAACTGAAGATACACTTTAATAGGTGCCTCTTCCTGCCTAGTGATAGAAACTGCCCCGAAATCACTGTTGGCTCCAATACTGTTCAGCGCCATTCAATACAAATGAATGAGGCCGCACTTCTACTTTTAGCAAGCTGCACAGCACAGATGTAAAAGAGCAATATAACAGAAATATCCAGCGAGCACTAATATAGGGGCATCCCCAAATTTCAAATCTAACAAGACAGTTTGCAGTGGAGTTCATTAATAAAACTATAAAGAAAATAGAATGTTGCCCATACATACATACATACATTTTTGCTTACATATACTAAAGTGCAGCAACAAAAAAAAGAAAAAATTATGCAAGGGCAACATTAATTTTTTTCACAATCATATATCTTCCCTAACATGGCTCAATGGCTTGAAATGCAGAACAGCAAATAAATTAAATAGCGCTGACATTTCTATTTGGATTGAGCGTTTTCACCAATGGTGCTGATAACCAGTTACCTGCGGAGCTGAGAAATAACCGCTCTCAGTTTCCTCCATAGCCTGGGGAAGCTGCAGATATTGCCCTGCAATAGAAGCTCCCCAGCAGCTCTGAAGAGGTACAGCTCAAGAGGCACAACAAGATGAAGGAGGAAACACACATTTTTGGATCCATGTATGTTGAGCTCAACATAAAACTGTGCAATACGATTTCTTTTAACAAAAAATTGTTACAATGAATATATCATAGGAAAATAAAACCACATTTTTGTACATTTTCCCTGAATATATCAATGTTATACAATAGCTTTACTGCCTACAAATGACAAAGAGGAAGTGGGAGGAAGGCATTGAAAACAATGGACAGAAATGCAGACTCCCAACAGCAGTAATACTCCAGGTAATCAGTCACTGAGCGCATGGGACCACATGTCGCCTATGTCAGGTCCGCCATATTCAGTTCTGGTAAGGGCTCTCGCCAATAGGAAAATGAGCTGAACTCTGGCCAAATGAAAGCAGAGTTCTGTTCCTTCTCAAGCAGAGGAAATACGTGTTCCACAAGCTCGCTTAGCCTGCTATACCTGCAATAAAACAAGGAGAAAAAACAGTCAATTCTAAAATAGCTTTTTTGCAGAACAGTCCTCAATATCCTAAAACAATTGGCGAGCTATGCCAGGCTATATGGCTGCAGTCTTTCTTAAAATACTTAAAGGACAACTGTAACAAGGGGGGCAATAGGGTTCAATCAGGTTTCCAATCTATTTTGTACAGAAGTGTCGAAAACTTGATCGGACCAGCCGGAAATTATCAATTCGACTCATCGATCTGACAGGAAATTGCATGGTGTGTACCAGGCATAAGATTTGCAATCCTGTATCTTATACTATCAGAAAACTGGAGTAAATAGGACAACTTACAGCCATATGCACTACAGGAAATGACAGAGAAGAGCCTTATAAAGTTAAACTTACGAAGTCTTGTTCCCTTTTGTCTTCTCCTGTATTAATTCTCCTTTTGGGTTGACAGTATAAATGCGGCAGTCTTGTATGCCAACTTTCATATAGGCAAAGACATCCTACAAGGAAACAATTCAGTAAGTTACTAGAAAAAAAAAGTAATGGTTTTCATTTGCTGACTCAAAGAAGAAGTAAACCTAACAGTACAACCTACGGAGTACAAAAACCTTCAAGGTTAATGACCTTGTGATCTTCAGCTAGCATATAGGAAAACTGAGCCGAGGATAATATAGAGCCTGAAGTCTTGAAACGTTTTCAAAGTAAACAGCTATTTGCCATTTACGTGGTTGTTGTGCAGATGCTGCGCTTCTATAGATAGCGGTTTATGGGCTGATAAGAGCCCAATCTGGAGAGCGATTGTTTACTCCTCTGCTGAAAATCATGTAGTAGGGATCAATAATTCCACTGTTCACTCAATCTCTGATTTCAGCAAAATTCAAATTGGGAATCAGTCAAACGAATAATGATGTTCCGCTTGATGCAGTACAATGCTATGCGGCCATTGACCCCCTGAAGCACCTTACCCTGTGCGCTTGATGGGCGATTTTCCAACAGGTCTGATCACCCTTTTTCACTGATAAACTGAATGGGAATGTTGTAGGACGATAAACCATGGACAGATTCAAAGTGATCAAATTGACTTGAAAAATGAATGCATACATATGGCCAGCCTAATACCATCCGAGTCACTGATCCACACTGAGTAAATAGATCTAGTGTTCTGAACCAAGTCTGACCTGAAGCTTGTTCCAGTTGTTTGACTTTAGATACCACTGTTGGAAACTTATAATTGTCATTTCTGGTTGAAAGTGTCATTAGGGCACCAGGGAAATCAATACCCACATAAGTTTGCACTACAATAAGCAGTACAAAGTTATCAGCATTTACACTGATCTTCAATCCATTTTCTGCAGAAATTTGAGCGGGAGGTCTAATGTAAAGTATAAATTGCTCAATTCAGTCAGGGAGCAATTCATTGGTTGCAGAACTGGACTGCTATTGACTCACATACATCTTTAGATTTTATAGGTAAGCTTAGCTTTACATACAACACGGCTAAATAAACCTCAAAGCATTACATTAGAGTGGACCTGAACTCTTGCACATATGGTTTGTATTTAGAGAGGTTAGCCTGTCTAATTCCCCCTCATCTGTGACTAAGCACAAGCTGTAATTTAATCTCTCAGCTGTGTCAGTTGGCTGCCATAGCAGAGCAACTAATTGGTAAACACAGGCTGTTAACAATTTGTATGCCTCCGTGAAAGCAGAAAGTCGACACTGCAGATTTATTGCAGGATTTGTATCAACTGCAGTGTTCTCCCCAGAATTTTTTTCCAGCCGGGTGGCATGAAATAGTAGCCGGGTGGCATGAAAAAGTAGCCGGGTGGGGAGAGATGAAAATGCAGGGCAACTGTGCTTACAGCATAGGAGGTGGCGAGGAGGTGAGCCGATGACAGCCGGGTGGTCACCAAATCTAGCCGGGTGGAGCGCCCGGCTAAAAGAGCCTGGGGAGAACACTGAACTGTAACAAAGAAATGTTTTTTCTTTAAAGGTTAGTATGCTGTTGATCATCTTTTAGAGTTCTGAGTTCAGGTCTGCTTTAACAGCTTTGAGTGGAGTTTTTATTTATTACCCAACACATAATATACGTATGAGTAAGTAAAAGACATCCAACCATTCTATTCCAGAGTAAAGCAGAAAGTAAATGGTTAATGCACAGCCAGTGTTGCAAGGAGGAATTTTAAAAAGCATCCAGTTTTAAACATTTCAACACAGAAGCTGAGCAGCGAGCCAGAGGCATTGGATGGCTCCCCAAGCTGTGGGCCTCAGGAAACACTGACTCATGGAGAACTGAGCTCAGCCTGAAGATGCTGGGAGACATCACACACTAAGGGGATCCCTGTGCTTGATAACCTCTGGCTTTGTTCCACTTTTGTTTAAGATAATGACCGAGGGAAAACTGTCTGCCTGTGTTTTTCTTTCCTTTTAAGTACACTAAATAAGGGAAGATATAAAAGGAAAGCGCTTTACAGAAAAAACTGAAATCCCACATTAATAAAATTCCAGCAAACTGAAGCTTAACAAAATGTTCATATCTCACACAAGCCATACAATATTCTGAATGAAAGAAAGTGGTCATTGTTTCTGGCCAGGGAAACAGTCTAAAGAAAACTTAGAAAAATACTAAGCATGCAAGTTGCAGGCATGATCTTACAAATAACAATACAGTATGAGCAGAACCCAACCACTGTCTGCCAGATCAGGTAAAAATGTTGGTGGGGTTGTGGTACTACGATTAGCCACAGGGGTAGTTAAGTTTAGGCATAGGGGAATCATATCAGGCACCAGTGGGGGGTAGGGTTAAGGTTAGGCAGCACCGGGGGGAGGCTCTTTGTATTAGGCACTGCCCTCCCAGTAATGTTTAGCCTAGGCTCGATGTCACACTGCTGTAAACAGCATAAATACAAATCAGGGTATTTGCATCATGTTGCTGGGCAGCCCATTGTTCTCACACTAGCAAAAAAAGCCCAGTAAAATCTTAAAATGTATTTGTCATTACGATCTGAACGCTTCATCCATTAGTGCTATTAAACAAAAATATATTTTATGTATAGTTGAAGTGACAGGAAAGGTCCAGTTTTGAAAAGTGAAGTATTTCACAGACAGTGCTATTCTAGCCAAGGGTAATGCAAGGATGTCTGGAATATGATAGGTCTCAGATTACATTATTGGGCCAGACCATATGATTATCTCAGGGAAACCTAGAACTTTATGTATGAATCTCACAGGAACAATTTGTTGTCAGTAGGAGTAATGAGATGCAAATAATGTCTTGCATTCAAATTTCATGTCATTTATATGCGGTTTGAAATGGAACCAATTAGACTAACTTCCTGTCAATTTCTATTGGTCCAAATTCAACTTGCATAGTATTTACATGACATTTGAATGCAAGTAGAAATTAAGTGCATCTTATTGATCATCCCTAGTTGTCTGCAGTTTCAAGCCTACTTCTGTTCTGTAAAAGCTAACATGCTTTCTGCTATCCTTTCAAAGTGCAGAAACTACATATAAACATAACGCAGCCAAGAGACATGCTTGTAAAACATAACAGAAATATGAATGTGTTATTTATCAAGATTCAGCAAACTGAACACCTGCCGGCTACCAGCTTTCTCCTCAATGCCAGTGACTCAGCATCATGTAAACTGCTGAGCATCTAACAATGCGCTCTCACGAGAGGAACCAGCTGCCTCCAGTTCCCCTGGAATGGAATTCATTGTCTAGCACCTGTACATAGCCCTCAGTGACACGGAGGGCACATTACCAGCAAAGCTAGTTTTATATGCCAACGCCATCCTGTTTAAGTCAATGATCCTGGACTGAGATGTGTCAAACCACTCCCATATTCTCTAAACACACCAGTTAAAAAAAATTGTAAACAAGAAAACAAAACAAAACACACTTTGGCTTCAATTCACTAAGTATTAGCATATTCGGTAATGCCGGAAACAGCTTATTTTAAAGAACATTTAGTCAAATGTCAACTCACTAAGGCAGTTACTGAATAAAAAAAGTAAAATTACCAACGAGTTAGGTAAATTATTGACTTGTAAATACTTCTATAAAGTGTCAATTGACTAATATTAGAGCGTTTGGTTACACAAGTGAGATGTTCGGTATTTTAAGACTAGCTTGGAGCTATCGGTTACTAGCAGTCAGATGTTCAGTAATGACAGCCAATTAGAGGAGCCCGTCCTGCCCACTAGTGGCAGAGCAGCTGCAGAAGAGAGATCTCATCACTCACACAGTCCCCCATAGTACTTACATTAGGTCGATTTCCAAAAGCAGCATAGAACGGTTGTTGGTTTGCGCCAAACAAATTTTTAATGTCATTAAGGCATTCTATCTTGAATCTCTCAGGTTTCTTTTCAATGACTTCCCTAAAATTGAAATTTAATATTTACTTCTTCTGTACAAAACCAAAAGAATTAAGTCAATGTGGTCATATTAAAAACATAAATAAATAAATATATACACATACATATACAAAGGTTTAGGCTAGATAGGAACTGAAGAGCGTAAGTCTTTCCATTGCTACACTCTCTTAACATGACAAGCCGCCAATTTTGTCAGAAGATCTCAAATTCATTAAAGAACAAAATATATATAACTGATATGAGCACTGATGATGTAGACTTTTTTTTTTGCAGTTTGCAGCCAGCTAATACAGCTAACACTAATCTCAAAACTGGTGTTCTTTAACTGCTACAGTATAGTCGCTGGTATAGTTGCTATAAGCAAATCTATAAAAGTATTTTAAAAGACTGAAATTAATACTGGTGAACAGATTGTTAATAAAGCACAGACCCCTTTAGGGGGAGCAACTGAACCAATATAGCTAATAAAAAAATTGGGAGGAAACAACTTCTCAAAGCGCATGATAATTTATTGATATCCAAAGTATACAAGAAAAACCCCTATACCCAACTCCCTCCCCCCTAAAAACAATGCCTACTTCAAGAGGAGCACTCCTAGCATACACTCACTCCACATCCATGCACACACTGTCCTGGCCAGGAACTAAATTGATGAGACTTGCTGGGAACAACGTGACCAATGGACTGCACAGTTCCTCGTGTGAGAACAAATCCTCCAAAAACAGCACCGCTGAGCACCAGCTTTGTTCAATGCTACTCAGAAAGACAACTCTTCACGTGAATCCTGCTTCTTATTGCTACATACAAAGTAAGTTAGCTTGTTTCTGTGCTTGACACAGCGTGATTGTATGCTTCTTACTTCAATCAATGTCCATTTGAATCAACGCTGTCAGACAGCACTCACCAAATCTTCGTTTCCCATGTCCCTCCACGTTAGGAATCCAGTCAGGCTTATATCCACGGCGTCCCACGGTATATGCTGCCACACTTAACTGGTGATGCGGATCATGGGGTCTTCTCTGGCCGGCCAGGTTTATCTGCATGAACGGGTGAGAAGACGCCGTACTTCCATGCGCTCTCCTAGACGGCTTGTAACCACGCCTGCATACGCGTTACGCCCACAGCGTCACGTGGGCTTCCTCTTGTATACTTTGGATATCAATAAATTATCATGCACTTTGAGAAGTTGTTTCCTCCCAATTTTTGTATTTTAAAAGACTGTTATACTGACATACTCACTATGCTCTGCACCCAATCATGAGATGCTCTGAAATAACTTCCTGTCAGGAAGTAATGAGTGGGAGTGGCTAAGGTGAAAAGAAAAATGGGACATCCCACTAGTGTGTCCGCAGCATTCCCATAGATGTGCACACTTACCCGTGTAATAAACTGTCTGTGCACTTAACATACAATTGCATTCTATTTTGTGATGCTTCACACTGCTTTGTAACACTTAAAGGGCAAATGAAGCGAGAAGGATATGGAGGCTGACATATTTATTTCCTTTTAAACTATACCAGATGCCTGGCCGACCTGCTGATCTATTTGGCTGCAGTAGTGTCTGAATCACACCAGAAACAAGCATGTAGATAATCTTGTCAGATTTGACAATGTCAGAAACACCTGACCTGCTGCATGCTTGTTCAGGGTCTATGGCTAGAAGTATTAGAGGCAAAGGATCTAAGGATTTAAATGACCATAGGTTAGTGCTGCACAAGTCATCTTGCAATTGAATGTTATTAAAAGACAATTTTTCCATTTGGATCTGCAGCCAGCTAAAAATTTCCGAAATAATTTGCTCTTCTTTGAAGCCTTATGCTGGGTATACACGGTACGTTTCTGTACCGTGTATCGACCAGCTGATCCGGCCAGCTGATAATATTTAGCTGGCCCGATCATGCCGCTCGACCTGGGCCCGCTAAATTCCCGCCGGCGGACAATGGCAGGGAATCAAGCGGCTGATAAGGACCGCCGACGGGGCCGGGCGGGAATCGATCCGGCTAATCGGCCGCCGGATCGACCAGTCTATGCCCAGCATTAGAGACAGTGCTGTTTGTTCTCTGACAAGTGTGCTATTGCTTTGAGCCTGTCCACAAACTTGCCTAGTTACAATAGTTAGGCTGCTTTCACACTGCGTATGTTGCGTTCTGACATAATGGCCAATATAATCACATTGTCTCATACGTGCACATCAGCGGTGGGGCAGTTTTCATCAGAATAACGTGCAGCATGCTGTGTGATTACCGGACAATGTGCTCATTCAACAGTTGCAGTGAAGCATACTTCTATGTACCGTAGGCATCACATTTCTAACGTCTGATGCAACTTTAAAACACCTTAGCCATCCAATGACAATGCAATGTGTATAGTGCAAAAGCTGCCTATGCAGCACAAGCAGGAGGCTTGTTCTACCTTCTCAACACCTGAACTAATCACAATGACGGGCAGAAAACTTCCACACTCCTATCAGTTTCTGTTAGAAGCACTGGAGAATGCTTCTGTTTTATATGCACACAAACAACATAACCAAGCTGAAAAAGGTTTGCAATTAATAATCCATGCAATACACATAGGCAAACTAAACAATAAATGTGGAATTTCCTTTGAAGGGAAGGTTCAGGGACTCTGAAAAAAAAAATAAAAAAATCCATATCCACTTACCTGGGGCTTCCTCCAGCCCGTGGCAGGCAGGAGGTGCCCTCGGCGCTGCTCCGCAGGCTCTCGGTGGTCTCCGGTGGCCGACCCGACCTGGCCAGGCTTCTTCTGCGCTTCACGGCGGCGCGCTGACGTCATCGGACGTCCTTCGGGCTGTAGTGCACAGGCTCAGAACTGAGCCTGCGCAGTTCAGCCCGGAGGACGTTCGATGACGTCAGCGCGCCGGCGTGAAGCGCAGAATGGAGCGCAGAAGAAGCCCGGCCTGGCCAGGTGGGGTCGGCCACCGGGAGCCTGCGGAGCGGCGCCGAGGGCACCTCCTGCCTGCCACGGGCTGGAGGAAGCCCCAGGTAAGTGGATATGGATTTTTATTTTTTTCAGAGTCCCTGAACCTTCCCTTTAAAAATAAGCATTAAGGGAAACATGTTTAAGCAGTACACAATGCATGTACTCAATTTATTCACAGCAGTTATGACCTGACATTTGGCTACATTCAGCATCTACTGTATTGATGAGCTAATTTGCATTTGACCTTCTGGGAAACATAGGATACTTTTTTGTACTTCGAGTGATAAGTAGGTTTCTATATTTAGCAGATTTCTATTTGTGCTGCAGCTGTGAATACAGTTGGAGAAGGGAGGCGGAGTTGTATAGGAGGCAGCAGAAAAGTGCATAGTGCATACCTGTGGAATGCAGAGAAGAGGCTGCTGGGAGATAACATAAGTGGCCCTCTAGGCAGGATGGTTCCTTTATCATTCACCCAGTGCAAATAGCCTCTAGTCATATCTGCCATACCAATAGCACGTGCTGAACAGTACAGAAACTTGTACCCATTTCTGAAAGACAGAAGAAAACAAAACAATGTATTTTAAGGCTCACACTGACTTTCAATACATAAAGGGATTGTTTCGGATAACAGCTTAACAATCGATCACTGTTCCTCATCACTAATGAACTTTTCAATGACCACCTGAAAACATTTTTGATTTTTGCCTGAAACAAATCGTTAATTAACCTAAGAGATCAGAATTTTGCGTTTATACCATTTCTTTCAAATTTAGATCACAATAGTAGTTACATCTCTTATAGATTTCAGTATTTGCAACATTAGACAGCATGGAAATATAGCGGCTAACACGCTTGCCTTGCATTACTGGGGTCTGAATCTTGGCCAGGGCACTATCTGCAAGCAGATAAGTTTACGCAGAACTCTCTAGTTTCCTAATACAGCCCACAAGCATACTGAATATTATACCCCCCCTCTAAAAAAAAAATAAAAAAAATAAACTTATACCAGGCATATACGCATCAATTTTTATGTCTATTTGATCACTTTGATTTGCTGGAAATGCATCACTCCAACATATCTGATCAACTTGACTGGCAAAAAGTGTGATGAGACATGCTAGTAAATCTTGTGATAAGCAGATGGGAGGGAGTGCTAGAGAACTGACTGGCATATAGCTTTACACTATACCCGAGCACTACAATGCTAGCAATTTGAGCTGATGCTCAATAGATGTGTGGCACTATCCGATCAATATCCAATCAGGGAGGGATAAACAAACCATGTACGTCTAGCTATAGGTAGGGGATTTAGACTATGAAAACAAAAGGATTAGACTAGGAATAGTCAATGAGATGCAAATAATTTTGAAATGATCCAGCATTATGCATATTATGTATGTGAATTTATTTAGCTTGAAAACGATCCAATCAAATTCTGCCGAGGTAAAATTCAATTTGTCCATTTTCAAGCTACATAAATTTGCATACAAAATTTGCATAATCCTGCAACAACCTGAAATTATTTGCTTCCCATTGACAATCCCTACATTAGACAGTGAGCTTCTAAGGGTCAGTTAGTGACAGGGCTATATTATGGTTGCTGTGGAAGATGTCAGTGCTATAGAATAATAATATTAATTTGGATTCGAAGATCTGATCCTAAGAGAAACACACTAGATAGAAGGCGTTATATTTTGAAAGTACAGTACATCTTGTTACAAGCAAGACTTGCTGACACTGTCCAAATAACTACACGAGACACTGCAGGCTTCTCTTGAAGGATTCCTTTTAATAGAAAGCAAGATGGAATGTGTATCTTGTGGTATGATCTCATGCTGCTTGACACCGATCCATTATGATTCATCAAGTCACTTAATGTCCGCAATGACTAAAAGCATCTGATGGCTCAGTTAACAGCAGGTGATATCACTCAGTACACGGTTGTTCCCCTTTCTTCTTAACTGTAATATCTTACATGACTCAAATGGCCCAGTAGCCATGACACTAACAACAAACACTCTGTGCTACCATCTAAACAAACTGTGCAGACACACTATCATATGCATATGGAATATTGTGATTGTGCATTCCTGCAAGTAGGATACATACTCATGTATGGAGTGGTACAGTTTGGCTATGCCTTGATGTGTCCAGTCTTTACCGAACTGAGGAAGAATTTGGCCCAGGGCATCAGACCTAAAAACAAATAATTACACACAAATTACACACAAAGTTGCTTCAAGTTTAAAACAAATTGCAGATGTAACACTTTTTTTAAATGGGTAATTATAAAGTTTGTCAATCGCACTGGACAATAGACTCCAAATCTGTTAAACGAAAAATATAAAAAACAAAAAATTGAGATTACACCCATATGCTAGGTACACACCATACAATTTTCTGTTATGCTGGGAATACACGTTTTTCGCGTTCGATTCTCCACGCGATCTATTAGCCATTCGATTCTCTGCTCATCGATTCTCTTATCTTCTGCTCGTTTATCTTATCTTTTTTCCATTCACTTCTCTGAGAAATCGAGTGGAACAGAATCGAGCGGAGAATCTGACATGTCGGATTTTATCTATCGAAGGCATCTATCGGAACGATTCTCCGCAAAAACGTAATGTGTATTCCCAGCATTACATTTACCTGCCAGATAGCCAATTTCCAACATGTTGGAAATTATCTATCTAACCATCTATCTGCCTAGTAATTAGGCATTGTTCTACACAGCAGGAGATAACCAGAAGACAATGCACCAGAGATAATGACCAGTCTCTACAGAAAATAATCTAACAGAAAATCTAACAGAAAATTGTATGGTGTGTACTTGGCATTAAAGTGGAACTGAAGATTAGAATAAAACAAACAGTGTCACTTACCTGGGGTTTCCCACAGCACCCAGCAGCCATCCTGTCCCGCGCCGCTCCTGCACCATCCTCTATTCCCTCACCGCCAGCTGGTTCCATTACAGTCGACTTGTAAGTCAAAGGCAACTGAGTTGCACCTCCCAAGTCACGCGTATCCTTCTTTGCATTACCATCCACTGCAGGATGGTAACACACAGAAAGATACGAGTGGCCTGCGCCACGCAGGCGACTTACAATTCAACGGTGATGAAACTAGCTGGCGGTGGGAGAATTGAGGATCGTGCAGGTCTGGTGTGGAACAGAATGACTGCTGGGGGCCTGGGGAAGCCCCAGGTAAGTGCAACGGTTTGTTTTACTCTAATCTTCAGTTCTGCTTTAAATGCACACTTGGTTGATGCTCCTTTAGATTTAAAGGGCAACTGTAAGGAGAGGGTGTTTGAGGATGCCATATTTCATTTCCTTTAAAACAAAACCAGTTGCTTGGCTACCCTGCTGATCCACTGCCTCTAATAATTTTAGCCATAGACCCTGAACAAGCATGCAGTAGATCAGGCGTTTCTGACATTGTCAGATCTGACAAGATTAGCTGCATGCTTGTTTCTAGTGTTATTCAGACACTGCTGCAGCCAAATAGATCAGCAGGGCATAGCTTAAAAGTCTCAATTCTCTTTAACCTATATTTATATTAAGCCCCATAAGCACAGCTAAACCGCCGCTATCCCACGGCAAAACGAGGGGTAAATACCCCCCAAATCCCCCTGAAAAATCCACGACTTTCTTGGTCGTGGATTTTGTTCTTCCTGGAGGCAGAGCTATGAGCTGCAGCTCTGCCTCAAGCGTGGCAATCGCCGCACGGATCTCCGCCTCTCTCCCGCCCCTCTCTGTGAAGGCAGATGAGAGGGGCGGGGGAGAGGCGTCGATCAGCGGGGACTGACGCGCTTGAGGCAGAGCTTATGGCTGTAGCTCTGCCTCGAGCAGGAAGCGCTCCCTGGAGGTAGGAGAGGGGGTTATAAACCCCTCGTTTTGCCGCGGGATAGCGGCGGTTTAGCTGTGCTTATGGGGCTTAATATGAATATAGGTTAAAAAAAGAGAATGGAGACTCGGTTCAGAGTCTTTTTAAAAGGAAATATGGCAACCTCCATATTCTTCTCACTTCAGTTTCCCTTTCATTTCAGCACTCGCTCTTCTTGGGTGGGAGTCTATCAGCATGACACATCTCGAGTTGGCAATATTTGTACTAGATTGGTGTGTGGGCCATTTCTGTTAAGAAAATTATTTTTGTTGAATTGGATGTTCCGATCTCCCTGTCAAGAGTCTTATTTTCCTCAAGGTGGCTATTATCTTTGGAAGTCAACGTTTTTTAGATCAGACTCATTCATAGGCACCAGCTGAAATTCCAACTAGGGTCCTGAGCACATGGTTGCAATGCTGCTCTATTTTCACCAATGTGGCTCAGTGTACACTACACAGGGACATCAGACACTGTACACACTGCACTGTCTATGATGGGCACACTGACACACCGAGTAATCAGTCATGCTAATTCTAAAATGAACTGTCCAGCATCAGCATTTTGACAGAAGGGCTTTATTGCTGGTTTTCAATGAATTATCAGCTGATTACATGATTCCCTTGCAGAACTCCAGCTGTCAGTAAAATGTTTCACAGTAAAGTCTGCTGTCAGATTGATCATATTTGACATCAGCTTAATTAAAGGACATCCGAGGTGACATGTGACGTAATGAGATACACATGTGTATGTACTGTGCCAAGCACACAAACAACTATGCTGTGTTCCTTTTTCTGCCTAAAACAGTTAAATATTAGGTATGAAAGTGACAGTTTCTGTCTGGGTCGGGACTGGGTCAGACTACAGCAGATCTCTCACTGATGAAGAATTACAGCCATAAAACTTTTTTTCCTGGCAGTAACTGGCTTCTAAGAGCAGGGAAGAGATAAAAAGGGTCAATCGTTCATAGATTTTAGCTCTGGCATGCGTCAATGAATGTGTCATTGAGCAGAGACAATTAAACCATAAGAACTTAAAAAGTAGGTTTACATTTAAAATAAAACCATGATGCCTTAAAAAAAGTCTAGGAGGAGGAGGAGGATAGATACTATTCTTTATCTCATCAATTTATTTTCACCTCGGATGTCCTTTAAACAAATGATCAACTACTCTCAATTGGAAAGAACAAAGCATTGGTGACTGGTTATTTAGCGCCACTTTACCTAGATTTTAGCAGAAATCTTAAGGTGCTCATTAATGAATGGTACAATATTTTCCTCAGATGTGATCATTCTATCAGTTTTACGAAAGGTAATTATCGATTGTTCTGAATTGGGCACTTCCTCTCTTCAGATATGGTCGTAAAATCCAACAATCCGATTGACTAAATCCTGTATTCTAGTCGACCGCAGAATCGTTTCAGGTTGATCTTCTCCACTTATAGCTTGGCTTTCTGCACAACTGGATTGTAAAAATCTAATCGAATTAATGATTGAATCGGAGGAAAATATTGTACTGTTAATGGACCCCTTTACTTAGGGACTTGCTGCACCCTCTTGCTTTTGCCATTGATAACCATTAAAAAACTATACTGCCACTGATCCCCATAGGTTTCCTCTGCCCCACCCCCTCACTCCCAATTGGTTAAATGTTCTACTGTCCCATCAGTGTTTCAGCCAGAGATTGACGAAGTTTATTAATTGGCTTCAAGAGAGACAAGCGATTACCAGCAGATTTAAGGATTAAGTCCCGTGGAAATCTCAAAAGAAATAACCTTTAATTACAAGCAGTAAAATAATGAAATTCCCAATTTCCATCCAGCAGTACAAGCAATTACTGAAATACACATCTCAAAGCAATTTCCCACAAACCAACGATGGCCAACTGCAGACAGATTTACTCATGTATGAGTAGGGACATTACATTCACTGCCATATCCCACTGGCTTAAACCACACAATTTCATTGAAGTAGTGGAAAATGTTCCTGCAGTGAATAATTGGTGTGTGGGAAGTGATGACTGGACGCCTTTAGAGACTCAGAGCTGTGAAACCCTCATTTACAGGATATATATACATGAACTCCTAAACTACAGTAAGAGAAAGTGAATCCAGCTTTCCCTGCAAGGAAAAATAAAGAAAAGTAAATGAAGCTCACTTAGTAATTGTTCCATCAATGTCAGAAATAATGATCTTATCATTCCAGTTCCACAGATAAATGGTTCCTTCACATCGACATGTTCCCTGATACTGGGTTGTAATACTAAACATAATGTCATTGGGACCTTCTCGCAGCTTCAGCTTTTCCTGGAATAAAGAAAATAAACAATGTTCATATGTGTTCTAATGAGTCACTCTACATGGTATCTGCTAATGTATTATAAACTGAGATCATTTACAAGTCAGCAGCAATCAGTTAAAAGCGAGATTGTCAGCCACAAAATCAAATTCCATTTACCCACTGCTCTGTGTTATATGTATTTTTTTACTGGGATAGTATGGCTGTCCCTGCTGCATATGGCAGGCCTGCGTGTATCTGAATAGAGAATGCATGATTTCAGATACAATATTAATTGCTGAATGTTTAGCGGTACACAAAAATGTTTTGCAAGTCCCAGGTGATTTGGGGCAGGGCCAACCTGCCAGATCTGTAGAACGCTGCGTAATATGTTGGCGCTTTATAAATACAATAAATAAATAAATAAACCCCCAGTCTGTGTGTGTTAGTCCAAGTTCAGCAAGCAGTCACATTTATTATTCACAATTAACTAGAGCACCACTGATAATATAGAAACAAGTTATATTTGTGGCCTTCCAGTATAACCATCTCCCAGTGGAATTTCACAAGGAACACACCCAGAGTGGGCAACCAGGAAGCTTCATGGAACTGATGAGCTCTGCAGTAACCACAATCTTCTACAAAGCGGAATCATGTGCATTAGTAAAGACCACCCAGAACTTAACCACACTGGGTGGAGTTCTGTTTTCACTGTCAAAAAAGCACGAATAGATAAATGTACTGAATATGCACATACTATAATCGTCACCCTTATTGATCCTGCATGCCAGATCACTAAATGATGTACACGTGTTAGATACACATGCAACACCTTACAGAATGCACATCTTATGTGTTTGAGGCTTAATTGAAAGTGTTTGTTTCGCTCAAAATAACTGGCACTAATGGTTTGGTGCGAAAATAGAGTGTATAAAAGTCCCCTAACATCAGTGGTCTCCCCATTTTCAGAAGTCAGCCTAGGCAGAAATTCCTAGACAATACTGTAGTTCTCCCAGCAGAGCCCTTCCCACTCATCCTCCTACCTCTCTTTTCCATCAAATACAACATGCTGTTCGGGTGGGAGCAGAGCAAGATTTCTGAAGATAAATTACAACTCAAAAATGATCAACGACAATTGTTTCAGGCGACACAAACAAAACATGTGAACACCGCTTACAGAAAATGCAGAAGTAGCACCAGGTCATGTTTCCATGCATATGACCCCATTGCAGAAATAAGTTAGAGGTTTATCCACTGCATTTCTATTAAAGAGCAGCTGTTTATTATGGTGTGCAAAAGTTATTATTGCTCAACTGTTGCAGTCCTGAAGTAAAAGATAAAGACTGTAAAGTGAGCACACGCAGCAGCAGAGGTTTTAATAGAGTAGCGTAAATAAATGTACAGCTATGTCCCCTGTATCCGGCACAGGTGAGGATTGCCTGATGCGTGTACTTGCCAGTTGCTTGAGCAACCGTCTGAAAAAGCAGAAAAATGTCCCACACCCCCATCCAGCAGAAAATGCTTCCCAAGCCTTCAGGGACAGTCGTCTACCTATTCTGTAGCTCCTAGCAGCTTTCTGCTTTTTCAGCCAGTTGCTCACATGTATCCAGCATCAAGCAAACCTTGCCAGAGGCTCGCTACCCTACAACCCCCCAAAGCCCTGTCCACATAATACCCCTCAGGCATGCCAGAGTACCGGATAACAGGGACTTTGCTGTACTTCTATGCCCCAAAAGCCAGGTCTGTTACCAAGTCCCTTCCTAAAAAAAAGCCTAGGCATTTTTCTGACCTTGCAAGTCATAGATGGGTGGAAGATGCATCTTAGAATGGCTTAGTAGGTGTGGCCTGAGAGGTATTGTGCGCCTATGCCTCTCAACCAGCCTATCACAGAGAGGGAAGGTAAAGAGCTGGGGAGTGGAGTGGCAACCACAGTTTTCACAGTGACTGTTACAGTACGGGACCTTCTAAAGCCATAACAGTCAATTTTGCAGATGCCTAAAGACTTAAATAAATGAAACATGGAGGGTAAACAATGTATGCTTCATCCTTATATCATGTTACTTTTCCAAATAAGGTAAGTAAATGATATAGGAATCCTCTCTGCAAGTAGGATTTAGTTCAAGGCGACACTCAGTGTGCCTATGGGGAAAATGGTCTCTATTAATCTGCAACAGCCAATAAAGTTTCTCTACAGAATGTGATAATGAACTGCAAAATGTGTTGGTAACAAGGTTTAAATTATTCCCTTTGGTAGATAAAGCCCAACATGAAACCTATTTGGGTTTCCAAGAATACTTGGTTGCAAGTCAACAGGGAAAGCTTTTTTGTTTCTTCATCTGGATAGGGAAAGAATGCCTAGTAAAATCATTTATCAGAACATCTTCCAGCATTCGAGTCGGATGCTCTGCTTTCCCAGCCAGCACAGCCACAGAAGTCATTTCCCAGTGCTTCAGATTCCGTCCCGTCAGTGTGAGCAGCTTCCCTGAGGAGTACTGCACAAATTATAAAGTCAAGCTCTGCATACAAGTCATCTCTCAGAGAAACAAGAGATGTGTTTTCTCAGCTATCCCCAGGGTTGGCTCCGCTTACACAGCACATGAATTTTGTTTGTGAATTTCAGTTTGTGTTCAAATAACTTATTCACTATGAATTATGCGCAAACTGAACATTGTCAGAACATAGCTGAGACGCTGCTACTTTTTATATTATTGAAGAATACTCAATGTCCAAAAACCGTCTACTCAAGTAACCATTCACACTCCTTGCAGACATGTACATCCATGCTCAAACAACGAAACATGTTTGTCTTCCATGTCCTAGGCTGATGGTTCTGCAGGGCAACTTGATCGTTCTACCTGACAAACTAAAACCCTAACTACTCTCATGCCTGCACAGGCACAGAAGGGCAATATATGGGGAGCAGCAGAGCTCATTTTTTGGAGTTACAGCCTACCCTGTTGCACTCAGCACGATTTCACAGGATCAAGGTCATTGACCACCAATGCAGGTTGGGTTTCATTTGGGAACGCACTGCTATTAAAGAAGTGCATAAACACACATTGGTCACTTATACAATTAGTGGGCCCTTACTAGAGGGATATCTTGACCATTAATAACAATAACATTTCTAAATGCAGTTAGGTCATACTGGAAGCAAATGTTGACCACCACAAGTACATGAGAGCTCTGGCTGGTGAAGAAGTGAGTTAGGATTAAACAGGCCTTTGATTCAAACAGTTTATCAATGGAGAAAAAGGGCACAATGGTCACTAACTCATTTGGGGTCTTTTATTAGAAAAGCCTCTTTGCAGATACAAGGGGCTTGATTCACAAAGCCGTGCTAACTGTTAGCACGCTGGTGAAAATCCCATTATCACACCTAAACTGAGTTTAGGCGTGATAAAATAAACTTGCGCGTAAAGTTTTACGCGCGCAAAGCCATTACACCCTATGTGACGTTTCGCGCGCACCAGATATTGCACGCGCAAAACTTTGTGTTTTTCCCTCAAAGCGGTGCTAACCTACTTAGTGCAATGCTTATCACGCCCAAAAGTCTTTAGGCGTGCTAACTAGGTTAGCACCGCTTTGTGAATCAAGCCCAAGCTGTTATTTCAGGTGGAATAAAAAAAAAAAAAAATACTAGCCATCGAAGCAAGAGCCAGGGATAAAATGGCACACTCCTCATTAATGCAAGTTAAGGTCCATACCCATGGAACAACGTAATATTAATGTAATTGCCGGAAACAGTGAACAACGGATCAGTCTGATAACGGCGGGTCTTGGCAGTTGTGCACAGTTGCTTCATGACAATCACTAAAGTTCCATCATGTCGGATCCTTAGCGATGCCCGGCTCCATTCTTTTTGCAGCTACACCTACAGGAAACCCCCACTTGGCAACATACATGGCGTCAGGCAGAGGCTGATGATGCGATGTGGCTGCTCTGTTGTCCAGCAGGGATCGGTATCTGCTCCCTGGGCAACAGAGTTCAAAAGAACATTGCTAGAGGAGTATGTAGCTTAAGTGTTTTTATGGTGGCATAGATGAATAACCCTCACCATCAATAAGAATGGAGTTACTGACACCATAGTGTAAGAGACCAGATTTACTACTGCAGGCTCTCATTCGGTATCAGCTGGTTTGTGCATGGTTTATGGGGTTAGAATTTCATTGGTGGGATTGACCCCACAAATATTTTTAACTCTCCCCTCCTCTGAAAGTAAACTAACCAGTGTGCAAATCAGGATTAAGGAGTGGTATTACATATACAGCTAATGTAGAGTAGCTTCTGGGTTGGGCAGCAGCAGCGACAATTTGCTATGGGTACCGACACAGTAATGGGTGATGAACACCTTGCAAAAAAACAGAGACAATGGGAGCCCAATAGCGCAATATGTCACTTGGTTTTTCAGAGGAAGAACTTATATTAAGATATGTACTCACAAAGGTAGGTTGTGTGAGAGGCAACCAACATCATGAAGCAGGTGGACAACACAAACCCGTCTCCACTCTGGTACCTCCAGGGATGGATGGATGCAAGGTGGCAGCACTCTTGGAAAAAAGAAGGAGCTAGTACTACCAGTGGCTGTCAGCCACTGCAGACTGTTACTTCCTCCCCTATCTGAAGGAAGGTGGAGCTAGCACAACACGAGTAAAGAGGAACCCAGGATCAGATAAAACTAGGTTAAAACCCATAAAATTGAAAAAAAAAAATAGAGGTGGCTTACCTTTCAGGACAACACAGTTATAGGTAAAAGTGCTAATAAAATTCACTTTTTCCCATAACTGTGCTGAGGGGAAAGCCACCTCCATTTTTTTCAATTTGATGCGTATTTAACCTAGCTTTATCTGATCCTGGGTGCCCCTCTACCCTTGACGTACTTTGCTATGGAGCTCTGCAATTTCTGTGTTACTACTCTGTACAGGTGACCAGACTGATAATCTATGCCTAAAATAGATAGTTTGAATCTAGTGGATGTCTCTGGTAGACTGATTTAGAGAAGGACTATGCTGTTAATGATGAAATAAAGCAACAACTGTCATGCTGTCATGACTCCAACTTAAAGATTTTTTTTTTTTTTTATTTATTTTTTTTTTTTGTATATCGTGAGGAGGGTCACTGTTATTAAAGGATACCAGAGCCAAATGACGTTGCAGATGCCAACCGCTCCCCCCGTTCCCCTCCCTTGGCAGCTAATTGCCCTCCCCCCGACAGCCTATTCTGGATCGCTGGAGTCGGGCATTAGTGCCCAGACGCTGCCCCAGATGTGCACATCCTACAGCATGCCCGTTTTGTAATGTCATGCGCAGTGCGCTCGCGGACGTGCACTGTAGGATGCGCGCAGCCGGGACAGCACCTGCGCACTGCTGCCTGACTCTGGTGAGCCAGAAGAGGCTGCCAGGAGGTATTCAGCTGCCAAAGGAGGGGGCGGAGGAGAACAGAGGAAGCGGTATGCATCAAGACAGCTCCCTGTACATGCCTGCTCCCCCAGTTTCTTCTACTTCATTCGGCTCTGGAATCCTTTAATGTTTTTATTGCTTTTTATGTCTTTTTGGGTCTACAATGGACAGACTTTATAACTTTTTGTACTGGTTCCAAAAAAAGTACTGTAAGTAGAAAGTGCAATAAAAGTGGTCACACACACCTGTCTGCCACCAAATCAACCATCAGTTAGATTCCTTTCTGATCAAATCTGAGAGGGATCTATTGACTGCCCGCATACTGCAGCTATTAAGCATTAAATGTATTGGAAATTGTCCTAACTCTGCCAGTTATGTGTCTATCCCTTGGCATAATGTATAGAAAATTTAAAAATTAAGTTTTGGCTGGCATTCAGCTTCAAGTCCAATTAAATTCAGAGCTCGACCTGGACTCCAGCAGCATACAGCACGGGCAGTAAATCACGAAGCAGCCACACATCATGCAGCTGTCCAACACTATTGTCAACCCCTCTAATCACTTCTCTGTTATTTAATGCATACTTTCCATGTGAGCTGCAATGGCTGAGTAGTATACTGTACACTGGGGGACAATAATGAATGGGAATGTGTTGTAGAAACTGACAGTAGCAACCTGATACCCAGGAGGAGCTTAAAGCAGCCCATACACTCAGCCGATTTTCTGGCCGACCGATCGATCCCGATCGATCGATCGATTGATCGATTGCAAATCGGTTGGCCAATCGACCGATCGATGGCCGATTTCGATCGATTTCGATGGATTTCCATCGAACTTGCAGGGTGGAAAATTTAGGTCGATCTGAAGAGATTGCTTATCAGTTTGCATTGGCCTTAATGGAAATCTGATGGCAAAAAAATGCCATCAGATCGAATTTCAATAGATTTCAAACTGAAATCTGTTGGAATTCTATCCTGGTAAAAAATGTTCTAAAAACGCATCAGATAGATCATCAGATGCATTTCTTATCTATCTGCTGCCAATCTGACGAGTGTATGGGCACCTTTACGCTATCACAGGGAGGGCAGGCAACCGGTCCCTCGTATTACATTATACTTTATGCTTTCTTTTATAATCTGTAGAAAATTACAGGCCCTATAGGCTCTCTCTGCCAGCTGCATGGAAGGATATTGTAAACGTTATGTCCTTGGTTTACTGTATACAAAAAGTTATACATACTGTATAACATAATAGGAAAAAAAACCATGGACAAAAAAAACCTATGTAATCAGTAAATGAAAGCCATTAAGAGAAAATAAAAAGTTGTTACATGCTAACCACAGCTTAAAAGAAGCCTAAACAGAGAGGAAAAATGGAAGGGATCTTTACACTCCTTAAAAAATACTAATTGTCTTACTGCTGTACTGATCCTTAACCTACATTACTTTAAGCTCCTGACCCAGAACCTCTGACTCTACTGGCTGCATGTTTGATTCAACTGTGTGACTCTGTGCAAAGCCTTGTATATGCTGTCAATTAAAGAGGAACTCCAGTGAAAATAATGTACCGGTAATAAAACAAGTGCTTCATTTTAACAATAATTATGCATAAACGATTTAGTCAGTTTTTGCCCACTGTAAAATCTTTCCTCTACCTGATTTACATTCTGACATTTATCACATGGTGACATTTTTACTGCTGGAAGGTGATGTCAGTGGAAGGTGATGCTGCGTGCTTTTCTTGGCAGTTGAACCCAGCTGTAAACAGCTGTTATTTCCCACAATGCAATGAGGTTCATAGACAGGAAACTGTCAGGACCATGGTCCTGACATCACACTGTGGGAGGGGGTTTCACCTCAATATCAGCCATACAGAGCCCCCTGATGATCCATTCGTGAAGAGGTAAATATTTCTCATGGGAAAGGGGGTATCAGCTACTGATTAGGATGAAGTTCATTTCTTGGTCACAGTTTCTTTTTAAAGTCACCCTTGAACATCACTGCCACTGCAAGGAACCAGCACTGTAGAAACACGCTGTTTGGCTATAGCCAAGCAGTGTGTACTGCTCACTGGAAAGGGACGGAAGGACAGAGGAGCAGCAGATGAGTGAGCGTGCCCAGAAGTAAAGGAGAATTACACTAGTTCTAGCTTGCTAGTGTAGAGGGAATGCACTTGCCTTTGGAGTGTTTGCCTGCATGATTTTTGGTGGGATCGTGTTCTGTTCCCAATGGTTGTTACCGCAATCATGGCGAGTGGAAAAACAATGTTGTGCAATCACAAAAGCAGCGTGATTGCGTGCAAGCTTGCAAATGGAAAAGCAGCCTATGGCTGGTAAGCGATGGGACAGGATCTTTAAATGTGCTGTCAACCATTCCAGCACACATTTAAAAACCAAAAAGCACTTCCGATGGTCTTATCTGATGCTCTTCCTATTAGGTACAAGCTACCAGAGTTATCCCAGTAGCCTAATTTTCGCTGCAGTTCCCCTTTAAGTTTGAGTCAGAATTGGTGCCTAACGTTCAGAGGAACTCACCATTGCAGAATTCACTACAAATTATTTATTGTACCACATAGCGCTTGAGGATAATGTAACACCATCTGTCAGAAGAATTCATCTACACTATGACAAGGTGTCCATTAAATCCACCAAAATGCCTGAAAACAATGGCGGTTTCTGGAATGTACAAGTCAAATTCAACTGATGTGAGCTGACCCCACACGCGCTGTTCATAGAAAGACCACCTGCAACACTGCCTAGCTGAAATAATTCCTCACAGAGAAGTGGACAAACTAAATACTCAGAACTGACATCAGAGACTGGTAGATAGTTTTATAGGGAAAACCTATTGGAGAAGATTACTGCCACAGATAGGAATACCACGTAAGTGTATTAGTACTTTTTATACAGAAATGTCTTATTTTTTTGTTCTATATATGATACCAAAGCAAGATATTAACTGTTTAACTGCATCAGGTTTATTTTTTTACACATTTTTTGACTGAAGATAAAATATTTACATGTTCTCACATCAAAAAAAGGGGGGGGATCCTTTCCAAGGAGTGTACACATTTTCCACACAACTGTATACCTGTCTGCACTTCAAACATGTGAAATACCTGACAAACTAAAACGCATTGAGTCATTCAATATCTCATCCACTAGAAATGGCTGTGGCAGCAGTGATGTGCAGCTAGACAAGGACATGGCTTCATATCGTCTCTTTTCTCTTACCACCCCCTCACACACAACACACCTGGCTAACATTGAAGCTCAACAGCTGTTTATGGTTTTACAAGGCAGTCACATATACCACTGCATATGATCTCAACTGATGAGTAAATCATCATACATTTAAAACAGATACTGGAACAGCTGCTAGGGTTATCAGACATGTGTCCACTGTGGCCTTACCTCAAAGTTACAGATTACAGACACTTACTCATTTCAGACACTATTGCAAACTTTCCTGAAGTGGAAGGAAGCCCAGGTTATTACGGAATATCATCTAAGCGATGCTGTATTCAACAGCACACTCTACCTTCTAGTAATGGAAGGTGGAATGTGAAAACTCTGCCTCGAGGCTCCAAAACTTTTGCTTCTGTGTAATAAATAAGTTGATCACCACTGCATGGTAACTACTGCTATATTGCTTGATGCTTATTATGATATAATGATTTGTGTGTGTAGTACAGCTAAGAAATAAAACATAAGGAGCAGAGACAAAAGTCTAATATGGTTTCCAATACAGGCAAGTGATAAGAAACTGCAGTTAGCTATGCAAAAGAGCCAATGAGCGCCACGACTTTCAAAGTCGCAGAGAGCTCTGTCTTCTGAAGCTTGGTATCTCAACTGTCAGTCACTGTATTTTTTTTCTCTCCAGAGGACAGGTCAATAGTTCACTGGCCTGCTCTGTAATAATATTTAGAATGCTGAGTAGTGTGTAAACTGCAAATATTAGAGAATGATTGAATGTAATTAAAAAAAAAAAAAAAACAGTATATAACAAAATAAAAATATGAGAATATTTTCGTTGCTACTAATGGTCTAGTAATTATCACTTCAGTGGCTCTTTAACCCTTAGACTGCCACAAAAGTTTAAACTGCGCAACAGATGAGCAATAATAATTAGCCAATAACAAGGCAAAGGCCTTTAAAACCAAGGCATTGTCACCAGTCCCTACAATATTTAGCCATTCCAACTTGGTCTCAGATACAGTATGTGTCAAGATCGGTCCAATTAAAATCACCATACCTCTGTGTCAATAATAAATGCATATGAATATGGTGTGCTGCTGGAGCAATGCAAGGTGCAGTAGAGAATGACAATCAGGATATACAGTAGAGACCCATTATAGTAAATTCCAAGGGACGGGGAAAAGTGGTTTACTAAATCAGAAATTGTAAGGCCAAGGCTGACATCTATTCTCCCTCCCTGTGTAGTACAGTAATGTGTGCCCACCCCCATGTATATAGGAAAAAAGGCTGTCAATAACATACAGAATGAGTACCAAGAACCACCACAGAAGGAAAGGAAAACGGATCAGTGATCAAAGCAGGAGGGGCTGAGAGGCTGCTTTTATACATGTGCGATGAACCCTTGGCAAAGGAGCCTGCCACGTGCCACAGGATCACCGCACAAATCTGCACTTCATATGACCCTGCGAAGAGTGTGCCCTCAGGGTCATATGCATAGGCCCACCCCCATTCAGTGACATACTTCCTCCTGGACAGGAAGTACATTGCCAGAATTCCCGTTGGTCCACACATACGCACCACACCGCGCTCCGTCATTAACACTGTGTTGCGGTACGCACGGATAATTTTGCAGTAGGTAAGCGCAGATTTAACTACTTCCATCGGAGCTCATCGCATAGCATTAAGTAGGAAAGTCTGACTTTTACTGAGGCATCTACCACTTGAAGTGCAAAAGCTTTCCGCAATGCCATAGTGTAAAAGGGCCCTCAAAAGACTGCTGGAGATGAAATCAGTGTACAAAAAGATATGCCAAAGTTAGGGAAAGCTTACCAAAGTATTGGATCAGAGGGACGCCGAGGTGTCGAAGACGCCGAGGTGTTAGCACTTGCCACACTAGTCCTATAGGTGGTATGTGTTTCGCATCCATATGCCATGGACATCCAATCGCTTTTTATTGCAAAACTACTTCCGCCTGCAGCGAACATCTATAGGCATTTTTGAGTCCTCATATTTCTTTGCCACAGACATCTACAGTAAGTGGTGTTTAGTACAAAATTTTGGCTCAGTGCCAACTCTCTACTTTACTTGAGCTATGCAAATAATTCTATGTTAATGCAGAAATATGCAAATGTTATTGCAAATGTATGCATCTTGAATATAGTCTAGTGAAATACTTTTATTGCAATAAAATCTCAAATTTATTTGCACTTTAATAACAATCCTGACTAATGTGGACTTTGGTACATGTAGATTTGGGTAAGACATTTAATTAACACAATATAAACGTGGCTGGCACTGGCGTGTGGCTTTTGTAAAAAAAAAAAAAAAATAGCTGTCAGTCTAAAGGTTAAACCACCTATACTCTGAACATCATGACCAAGACAGAGGAGTACAAAATATCATGTTATCATGTGCAGAGGCTATGTTCCCTACAGGACAAGCCTGAACATATGATCTCACAAGATTACTGCATACTGGTCAGCAACGTTGGGGAGTCTAACCTTGAAAATATTCAGAATAAGTGGCATAGTGACCTGGGTAAAATTTTGGAACCAGAAGACTGGGAAAAATCTTTTGTTCTCGCACATAAATCCTCCCCTTCCATCCTAGCCCAGGAGAGGAACTATACAATTTTCAGCAAGTGGTACAGAGATCCCCAAACCATACATAAATTTGACCCACAGACTCCCGAGACTTGCTGGAGATGCTCACGCCAATTAGGTACCTACTTTCATACTTGGTGGACATGTGAGGACATTCAGCCATTTTGGAAACAGGTTTTCAAGCTACACGAATTACTGTACCTTTCATCCCTTCCATTTATTCCGGAAATAGCCCTCCTATCGATTTTATAAGGATCACTTAAAAATATAAAAAAATCCATATTCCGATTCATTCTGATATGCGCTAGATTGCTGGTCACCAGATATTGGAAACGCTCTGGACGCCCCTCGGGGAGGGAGCGGTTTCAGGAAATAAATCATTTAACGAGACTTGATGATTTAATGCTTTCGGCCCAATCTAAACAGGATGCCTGGTCTCACAGATGGGCAACCTGGATTGACTTTAGAGATACGGATAAAGCTAGGGAGTTTTGTATTGAAGTCTAATCCCAGGTGAGATACTCAATCTCCCCAACCCATGTGCTCTTTGCATTTTCCTAAGCCCTTTCACCCATACGGGATCTAGGGTGACTTCATATTTCAGACCATACTTGGTGGTTTCCATTCCCCCCCCCGTCCCATCCCCCCACCCCTTCCCCTCCTCCTTCCCTTCCTTCTGCCCCCCCCCCTCCCCTCCCTCTTGTTATAAGATATAAAAGGGAATCGGCTGCACTATGGTTCATCTGTCTTACTGTGTTATCACTAAGTCTACCATATTTCTACGCTACTGTTTACTGACATGCATAGTGTGTTCCAATGTTGTTGCAAGTATATATGTGTTGACCAGTTGTAATTATTTTTGCTGTATCCCATAATAAAAATACATTTTTCTAAATAAATAAATAAATAAATCATGTGCAACGGTGCGTCGCTCAGACAGGCTATATGTAAACACAGGGGTTTAACCCTTTCTGTGCTCCCAGCAAACCAGGAAGTAACTACACTTCAGCATCTCTGAAGGAGCTCTGTAAACTGTAACAAGGATTTTTCTGTAAAAGGTTATTATGCCTTTGCTTATCTTTTAGAGCAGAGATCAAGTGCTGGGTTTAGGTCTACTATAAGTGTATCAACAGCAGCAGCAGCTTAATAGTAGGTGGTCAAGAAGGGCATAGCTATCCTATGTGATGTCTGTAGGTAGCCCTAGCCTTGCTATATACCGACATGGCTATGGAGTAGTAGACAGTGAGAAAAATCTTTTCACACATTACACACACGACACCACCGCTGCAACCTTCTCTCTAACATGCTCAGCAGGTGTATGCAGCACACCTGTGGTAAAAGCTTACTTACCCATTCTCCACAAAAGAAGGCACATTTGCTCAGACTTTCATTAGAAAAATCTTTTTTTTGCAATTTGTGATCTGTACACATACCAGGATGGATTCTGTATTGCCCTATAAATCCCTCATCTCTCGAGGTAAAGTGGACATGGCACCAGAAAAAAACATGAGGAACATTTTACTAAGCAGAATCCAGCTAATCTTCCCATATGGATACAGTGACACGACTTCTACACTTAAAGATAAATCCCCAACTACAATTCCATATGTTGTGACTGAAAATCAGATCTTTACTTCATAGACCACAATCCATGTTTTTCTTTGATATATAGGAGCTGATCTGTGTAGTAAGGCTTTCCTCTTTACGTTCCCCAGCATCTGCTGGCCATACACCTAACTGCATGTGCAAAAGGGGGTTTATTTATGAATTTTTAAAATCATCTTGATATCTCCAGGTTTCTTTCTCAAGTCTGAAGCACATTAAAAGAATTGCTATGGCTAAAGGATGTGTATCTTACTGAAAGGGGAACTGCAACAAAGAAACGTAAGAAGCCCCCTGGACTTTCAAAGAAATCACAATATATTAGTAATTATTTCCACATACAAGTCTGATATACTTTTATCCTTGTGGTTTGGTATGAATGCTCAATACGAAAAAAGGGGCTCTTTAAGGCTTCTTACACACTAAGACGTTGCGTTAGGTGCTATGTTAAGGTCGCATAACGTGCACCTAACGCAACGCATGGTGGTGGTGGCAGAGGACGTTAGCAAAGAGTCGCTTTAAGCGGCTTTTTGATGCGTCCGTGATGCGTACTATAGTACGCATGCGCTGGTGGAGACCAGCCAGTGACGTCAGCACACTGCAGTGAATATTAATTAGCCATGTGGCTAATCACTGCGCCTGTGCAAGCAGGCTAACGCGGCAAAGCCGCTCTAACGCCGTAGCATGCTGCACTTTAGATTGACGTGCAGCGTTACAATGTAACGCAACGTGGACACTGAACAGCACATTGCAGTTACATTGCTGTGCGTTGGGGAGCGTTACAGGCTGCACTAACGCGCGCCTGTAACCTCTCACTGTGAAAGCAGTCTTAACCTCCTTGCCGGTTCAATTCCTCTGGCAAGGAGGCAGCGCAGGAGTTTTTTTTTTTTTATCATGTAGCGAGCCTAGGGCTCGCTACATGATAGCCGCTGAGTGGCGGCATCCCCCCACCCACTCCGATCGCCTTCGGCGATCAGAGTAAGCAGGAAATCCCGTTCAGAACGGGATTTCCTGCAGGGGGTGCGACTCGGCGCGGCGGATTGGGGCAGATCGGCAGCGAGCGGAAGTTACAAGCAGCTAGCAAAGTGCTAGCTGCTTGTAACAAAAAAAAAATTATGCAAATCGGCCCAGCGGGGCCTGAGAAATCCTCCTGCGCAGGCTACCCCGAACTGAGTTCGGGATAACCGGCAAGGAGGTTAAGGAAGTTTCTAAAAAAAAAATGTAAGAACTAAGCATTGGTTACAGTGACACGAGAAAAGGAAAGAAGACCCGGTTTCATTTCTAAGACTTTACATATTAGGACACAATACAGTACAAGATGAGCTAAGCAATTTCTAAAAATGATTAAAAGAGGAACTGTAGCAAAAAGTGGGAAAAATCAATCAATACATTGCAAAGAAAAAAAAAAAAAAAGAAAGAAATCAAGAAGTTATTGATATTTGCCATGTAATTTGTTCATATTGTTTAATCCACAATCAGCCTGCATGAAATCATCATTAATACTGGCAGACATAAAAAAAAAAAAACCAGACAGCACCAACTGCCATTGGCCTCAATTCACTAAGCTTATCTCCTGTCTTTAATAACTCTTCTAGAGTTGTTACCATGGTGATAAGGCATGTAGTATTCAGGAAACATTTTACCTCAGGCAAGCCTAAAGTTAACTCTTCTGTCTAAGTTAACTCTCCAATCCTTAAAATAACTCCAGAGTTAAAGACAGGTGTGTGAAAATAACTACAGAGGAGGTAAATTAACTACAGAGGGTAAATTAACTACAGAGAGGGTAAATTAACTACAGAGGAGGTAACTTAAGGAATGAAGAGATAAGATTACTCTCTCACTGTGTGGAGGTAAGTTTTCTCTTGCCTTATTATCTCCAGCATGATCTTAGTGAATTGAGGCCATTATCTATAACCACACCCACCAACAATGCGATAAGCTAAGTTTTTTTTTTATAGATATACATATGCACAGAGAGATATTGTTACTTAGCAGTTGGAACCAGCCGTTATTTCCCACAATGCAACAAGGCTCCAACAGTGTGGTGTCAGGACCTAGGTCCTGACATCACACTATGGGAGTGGTTTCATCACAATGTCAGCCATACAGACCCCTCTGATGATCTATTCGAGAAAAGTTAAAGATTTCTCATGGGATAGGGGGTATAAGCTACTGATTGGAATGAAGTTCAATTCTTGGTTACAATTCCTCTTTAAATCTAATGGCAGGTGTCGAACAAATAAGATTCCACCATGTTAATTTTTTTTTTACAAAAATAAACTGAACACCGGTATAATATTGCTCTAAACACCTTTGAATTAAATGAAGCAATGATACGTACTATTTGCTCTGTGGACAAGCGCAGGGTTTTACGGTAAGTGGTACTTCCATGACTTGGTTGCTCCACAGGAGCAGCTTCAAGTTGTATCTGCTTCAGCTCCATTGAATCTTCATCACTCGATGAATTGTCTTCAGCAGGTGGTCTAGTAAAATGCATAACATTAGTCAACAGTTACTCCCAAATATGCACTTACAATATTCATTCTACCTAGCACATCAAGGTTGCAATTCAATAACCCTGAGTAGGAACACTGGCCATAAGGAAGCCTCCATGTTTAGTGTGCCATTTCCTTAGTGCTGGTGTGTAGTGGATATCACTGATGCCTTGTAGTTCAGATGCCACACCTATAGAGTTATAGAAATGTAAATAGAATAATGTGATTAGTACTGCCTCGGTTTTCTAGGTCTGATGGCTATAAGCGGAAGTACAAGCATTTAAAGTATTTCTGCATTTCCCAACTAGTCACTGGATACCAACACATAAAAATAAATAAAGAAATAAGCATTGCATGATCTATACTTTCAAAATACTTTTTTTAAAGATTGCAAAAGAGTTTTTTGCAATTATAAAGCATGTGTGCCAGGCCCAGAATATAAATAACCTTTAAGATTGTATTCCCACATTGTATTAATAAGCACATCTTTCCAGGCAAAACCCAGTTCACCTTCTCAACAACGACGCCAAAATAAAGTGAAATTCAGATGAAATGGAAGATAATCTGATCAATCTCAAATTAACCAAGTAGAGGGGAAAAAACACACACGAGATACGTCTGTGAAAGTAAAACTGAAGCAATTTTTGATGGCAAAATTAGGTGCTTTAAAAAGGCACACATACCTGGCCATGGCAATCCTGTGGCTGTGTCGTGTGTGTGCCCGTAATACGGGGAAGGAAATGACCAGTAAGAAGTAAAAAAGTTGCGGCCATCTTTGAATAGAAAAACACCAAACTTTGGAGGAGAGGCGTTGCAGCGACAGTAACGTAAGCAAATAGCATCTCCTCGCCCAACTGTAAAGATTGAGGTTTTTTTTATGATATTTATTTTTTGGTACAGATTAGCTTTAATCTTAGGAACATCTGGCTGGCAAACTGGCATCAAAAGCATCAGCATAAAGCTGGCCATACACTGGCCCGATTTACAGCCGTTTCGACAGCAGATTCGATCACTGGGTTCGAATCTGCTGCCAATCAATCGCGCTACACGCCGAATTTCGATCCATTTCGTCCGATCCCGTCGATCGCGCCGTGCGGAAAATAACCGTCGAGCGCCCGCGGGTAAAGAGCGCATCGCTAGCGGCGTTCGAGTGCCCGATGACCGACGCAATAGAGCCGCATACATTACCTGCTCCGCCGGCGCAACTGCCCCCGCTCGTCTCCGCTCTTCTTCTCCGCTCTGGTCTCCGGCATGCCTTCACTTATTCCTGCCCGGCAGGAAGTTTAAACAGTAGAGGGCGCTCTACTGTTTAAACTTCCTGCCGGGCAAGAAGAAGTGAAGCATGCTGGAGCCGGAGACCAAAGCGGAGACGGAGAAGAAGAGCGGAGAGAGACCCGGGAGTCGTGCCGGCGGAGCAGGTAATGTATGCGGGGGGGGGGGGGGCGGCAGCAGCACCACCACCACAACAGATTGTGAACGGTTTCAGGCTGAAATCGGTTCACAACCTGTTTGCAGTAAAGGTAGCCATACGATCCCTCTCTGATCAGATTCGATCAGATAGGGATCTGTCTGTTGGTCGAATCTGATGGCAAATCGACCAGTGTATGGCCACCTTTATTGAGGCACATAAGCGATTTACAAGACTCCACTCATCAGGACTGCCTGCTAAGTGTGGAAGAAGTATTCCCAAGCGTTACCTAATGTAGCTTTTATTTTTTCAAACTCTTAAGGTGGCCATACACTAGTCGATTTGCCATCAGATTCGACCAACAGACAGATCCCTATCTGATCGAATCTGATCAGAGAGGGATCGTATGGCTACCTTTACTGCAAACAGATTGTGAACCAATTTCAGCCTGAAACCGTTCACAATCTGTTGTGGTGGTGCTGCTGCCGCTTCCCCCCCCCCCCCCCCCCCCCCCGGCATACATTACCTGCTCCGCCGGCACGACTCCCGGGTCTCTCTCCGCTCTTCTTCTCCGTCTCCGCTTTGGTCTCCGGCTCCAGCATGCTTCACTTCTTCCTGCCCGGCAGGAAGTTTAAACAGTAGAGCGCCCTCTACTGTTTAAACTTCCTGCCGGGCAGGAAGAAGTGAAGGCATGCCCGAGACCAGAGCGGAGAAGAAGAGCGGAGACGAGCGGGGGCAGTCGCGCCGGCGGAGCAGGTAATGTATGCAGCTCTATTGCGTCGGTCGTCGGGCACTCGAACGCCGCTAGCGATGCGCTCTTTACCCACGGGCGATCGACGGTTATTTTCCGCACGGCGCGATCGACGGGATCGGACGAAATGGATCGAAATTCGGCGTGTAGCGCGAACGATTGGCAGCAGATTCGATCCCAGTGATCGAATCTGCTGTCGAAACGGCTGTAAATCGGGCCAGTGTATAGCCAGCTTTACAATGCATATCCTTACATTTTATTAAAGGGATGAAAACCTCAATCTATATAACACAATGGTAAAAAATAAATTAAATAAATATAACTATTACTACTTGTTAAAACAGACACTTGCACACCTGTGCTACAGGTTGCCGATTGCGCAGTGCTAACAGTACTGGCATGTTTTTGGTTTGACCGTCCCTGGCCTTGTCCATATGGGGCTCGTATATGAGGAGTATGCAAGTAAGTACCCTATTCCAAACTTCTGTATGCAGTTTGATGCTGTCTGTTGCTTTGGCGAATTATTATTATTATTTAATGTATTTATAAAGCGCCAACATATTACGCAGCGCTGGACATTAATTTAGGTTACAGACAACATTTAGGGGTGACATACAGCAATATGACAATACAGGAATACAAGAAAACCAGATCACACAGCACAGTAGGAGTACAAGGTAATGCTTAGTCACTGGATGGAGCATGGAGATTAGGCAAGTTAGGTTCACTCAAATGCATAGCATGAGTTCACAGTAATGGAGGTACATGATCAGGTAGGACACAAAAGGAGGACGACCCTGCCCAAAGGCTTACAATCTAGAGAATGGTGTTGGGTAGTATAGTGTGATGGGTAGGGTGGGTTTCCCAAGGAAACCATCACAGGGTGAACTGGCTTTATGCTGAAGTCTGCTGATTTTGTAAACCAATGTCCTCTATTTTAACAATATTAGTGGTTTTTACCACTGTGTTATAGTTTGCTGCGCATGTGAATTGTGGAGACCAAGATGGCGCCCACGCAGGTCGCCTCGGTCACATGGCTCCCACCTTCAAGCAGTTTTTATTGTTTTTTTAGATAGTTTAGTTTTAGTTTTTTAGTATAGTTTTGTATATTTTAGTTTGGCCCCAGTTCTGGTGCTTCTTACCTGTGCCTCCTGTCTGCCGCTCCGGCTCCCTGCCTCCGGACACCTCCTCCAGATACTTGGTGGCTCCCACAGCACCGCGTCGCACCCGGCTCTGCTCCCAGCAACACCTCCCGGCCGATGCCGCCCTGGCTCCCGACCTCCGGACACTGCCTCCAGTCTATCGGCGGCTCCCCTGGCCCCGGCTGTCCGTGCTCCTCGGATCGCCCGCCTCCAGTCAATCGGCGGCGCCCCTCCGCAGCCCAGCAAGCTCCCGGCCACAACTCTCTGAAGCCTGGCCGCCGCCACCCCCGGCCTCCGGGTGGCCCCGGATGTCCGTGCTCCATCGGATCGCCCCCTCTGTCTGGGCTGCATCGGGCGGCTGCACCCCTGGTTGCACTCTGCCGCCGCAACACCAGCTGGCATCCTGTCGCCGCTCCTGGTCCCAGCATCCTGGTGGCTGCTTCTCGGAGGCACGGACACTGCCGCTTCAACACCAGCTCCTGCGTCCTGACGCTGCTCCTGGCCGCTGCTCCCGGCGCTACGGACACCTCCTTGGCCCGCTCTCCTATCCTCCCTCCGGCCTGCACCTCGCCCTGAGGCCTGCATCCACGTGGTCCCAGTCTGCTGAGGAGGTCTCTGCTCTGCCCGGCCTGCATCCCATCAACCTGCCCCCCCCGGACTGCACCTCGCCCTGAGTGCTCACCGCCACTGCTGATGAGGACTCCGCTCTGCCCTGCCTGCACCCCACCAACCGGTGTCATCCTGGTGAGTTCTGCAGTTTCGTCTCCCCACCTCCTACTGGGGATCCTCCGCTGTTTTGCTGTGCTGTGCCTGCTGCATACCGTCTCCTGTGCCTTGCCTTGCCTGTGCTGTGCCTGCTTCACACCTTCTTCTGCCTGTGCTGTGCTTCCTGCTCTATGCCATCTATCTGCCTTTGACTGTGCCGTGCTGCCTGCTACACTCCATCCATCCACCTGGGTCGTCGCTCCATACCATCTAGCCTGCTCCACACCACCCTGTCCGTGCCATCGACTGTGGGGGGCTGCCTGCTCCATATCATCTAGCTGTGCCCTGGTCTGTGTTTCGCTGCCTGCCTCATATCATCTGTCTTTGGGCCTGGGTCCGTGCTGGCTGCCTGCCCCCTGTGCTGCGTTCACCGCGCCATCCGTTGTACCACACACTGTGCCGCCTGCTCCACCCATCTTTTGTGTCCCTAACTGAGACATGCTGCCTGCCCCTTGCCATCTATCTGTCTACCTACTGTGGTAGTTGTGCCATGGCCGGAGAACGGACTGCCACACTCTCTAGAGAGGCCCTTCTTAAATGGGAACCCCCGGATGGTCCCAACCATTGACCGGGCTCCCCCCTGTGGAACACTGTCACCGCTCACATCAAGTATCTCTCCACCAAGCCAGCCACAAACAAACGCCGCCACAGAGGAAGGAGGGCGGGGGCTCAGGTCCGACTCAAAAGGAAAGGCCTACGCTCACCTGTCCCTGCCATCCTACTAGCTAACGTCTGCTCACTCCCCAACAAACTGGATGAGCTGCTCCTCCTACTCGGCAGCAAACCCCAGATCAGCAAGTATACCCCTGTTCTCTGCTTCACCGAAACCTGGCTGTGCGACAGCATCCCCGATAACTCTCTGCATGTACCAGGCTACAACCTCCTAAGAGCAGACCGTGACGCAGCCCTCTCTGGGAAAACGAGAGGAGGTGGTGTATGCTTTTACATAAACTCCTCCTGGTGCTCCGACACCGCCACTCTCCACAAGGCCTGCACTCCTGATGTTGAGATCTTTGCCATAAACTGCAGGCCTCGGTACTCCCCTAGGGAGTTCTCTTCCCTTGTCCTCGTGGGGGTCTACATCCCTCCCGACGCATGCTCCAAGACTGCCCTGCAGGTACTCAGTGACTGCATCTCGTGCTGGGAAACAGCCCATCCGGAGGCTCTGTTCATCATCTTGGGCGACTTCAATAAGGCGAACCTTCGGCATGTGTTGCCCCGCTACCGGCAGCACATCACCTGTCCTACCAGGAACTGTAACATCCTGGACCACTGCTATACGGTCCAAAAGTGTGCTTATAAGGCCATCCAAGGAGCCCCCCTTGGGAACTCTGACCACAATACGATACACCTGATCCCCACCTACAGGAGGCTCCTGGAGACCTCAAAGCCCATCGTCAAAACCTCAAAGAAATGGACAGCAGACGCCAAACTGGAGCTCCAAGCTTGCTTTGAAACCACCGACTGGTCGGCTCTGGAGGCACCCACCCTTGACGAATGGGCCGAGAATGTCACCTCCTACATTAGCTTCTGCGAAGAAGCGTGTATTCCGAAGTCTTTCAGAGTCTATCCCAACGACAAGCCATGGTTCAACGACAGGCTCCGCCGGCTCCGGAAACGCAAAGAGGAAGCGCACAGGTCGGGCTCTTCAGAGGAATTCAGAGAAGCCAGGCACGCCCTGAAAAGAGAACTACGTTTGGCAAAAAGGGCCTACGCCGAAAAGCTGGGGCTCTGCCTCCAGTCGAACAACACACGGGAGGTATGGAAGGGCCTGAGAGCAGCCACGAACTTCAAACCGGCTCCCCAAACGGTGACCCCTAGCCCCCGACTGGCGGAGGAGCTCAATGAGTTCTACTGCAGGTTCGAGAAACTTCCCAACCAGCCCGCGAGCCAAACATCTCCGACCCCCCCCTCGGGTGAACTCGTCGCCCTGGCACCGGGTGCTGTTCAGGAATCAATCAGAGGTACTCCGGCACCTCCGCAAGCTGAACCCCAGGAAATCTTCCGGCCCTGACGGTGTGTCGTCCATCTGCTTGCGTACCTGTGCCGATCAGCTAGCCCCTGTGCTCACCTCCTTATTTAAGCAGTCATTATCTGGTGGTACAGTCCCCTCCTGTTTTAAGAGGTCTAAAATTGTACCGGTCCCAAAGAAAACAGGCAGTACTGAGCTAAATAACTTCCGACCAGTGGCCCTAACCTCAAATATCATGAAGCTCCTCGAGCGGCTGGTCCTTGCCCACCTGAAGAGGTCCACGGACTCCCTTTTAGACCCACTCCAATTTGCCTATAGGACTAACCGATCCGTGGAGGACGCCATCAATGTCAGCATGGCTCACATCACTGAGCACCTGGACAGCCCCGCCTCCTATGCTAGGATCCTGTTCCTAGACTTTAGCTCAGCGTTCAACACGATCTGCCCAGACATCCTGATCACCAATCTGACGCAGCTCGGAATTGATCCTGCTCTCCGAGCATGGATCAAGGACTTCCTGACTAACAGAACGCAACAGGTGAAGCTTGGCAACTACTACTCCAGCGTCCGGACCACAAATACAGGGGCCCCACAAGGCTGTGTTTTGTCACCTCTGCTGTTCTCCCTCTATACCAACAACTGCATCTCATCCGCTGACTCTGTGAAGGTCATCAAGTTTGCAGACGACACCACCATCATCGGCCTTATTGGTAGCAACGGGGAGCATGAGTACCGCAGTGAAGTCGAGAGAATATGTAAATGGTGCAGCGACAACAACCTGGTCCTCAACACAGCAAAGACTGTTGAACTAGTCATTGACTTCAGGAGAAACCCTCCCCCTCTCCCCCCCTCCCACCTGTCCTCATTGGAGGGACAGAAGTCTCTAAGGTATCATCGGTTCGGTTCCTCGGCACGACTCTCACTAACAACCTGAAATGGGGGCTTAACACCACCAAAATTCAGAAGAAATCCCAGCAGCGGCTGTTCTTCCTGCGCCAACTGAAGAGATTTGGCATGCCCAGGGAGCTGCTGACCAGCTTCTATACCGCCACCACAGAATCTATCCTCTGCTCCTCTGTAATTGTCTGGTATGCGGGCGCTAAGGCCAGCGACAAACAGAAACTGCAGAGAGTCATAACTGACGCAGAGAAGATCATTGGCTCTCCTCTTCCTCCTCTTGATCTCCTCCACTCTTCTAGGATGAGAAAGAGGGCAACCATGATCTCCCGCGACCCCTCCCACCCAGGCAGCCACTACTTCAGGCTCCTCCCATTGGGCCGCCGCTACAGGACTTTACCATCCAAAACTACTAGGCGGAAGAACACCTTCTTCCCCCAGGCTGTTCGGCTACTGAACTCTAACCTTCCCCGGCCCGGCCTGAATCTCTAACTGCCGGGTCGGTCAGCCGATTCCTGCCTCTGCCTGCCCAGGTTCTTTATCTGTAAAGGGACTGTGGACGTTTTAGTGCACCTTATTATTACCTGACTGCCCTGCACAGCAGTGAAACGGCCAGTCCGGTCCTGACCACTGCATTTCTATCCTTGTATTTGTATTTGTATGCGTTTTGCGTCTGTCCTTCTCTGTCTGTCTTTATACTGCCTATGCCATGTGTACCACAAATAATTCCGATTACAGCTCTTGCTGTACTTGGCGAAATAAAAACTGATTCTGATTCTGAGTCGTAATGGTTAATGTTAGAAAAGCAATAGAATATGTACCATTTCATCCCACAGAGTGCTTATTTCCTGTATGGCCAAGTGTTACAGATGTGACCAGGCTCTTGATGACACAAGAGCTGCAGATAGTATGGCTAGTATAAACAAACCAAAAAGTTCAAGTGGGAGTAGAAACTAAACAGAGAAGCCTGGAACTCTGCTGGTCGCTCCTGAGAAATGCAGAAGTCACAGCAGTTGATTACTACAAATGACAGTCTTGCACATTTTAAGTTTTACTGATGGAATATTTGGGGGAATACAGCATCTATTTTATTTGTATAAAGCTAAACAGTACTATTTCTTTTTTCCCCAGCACGTCACAAAGAGTACCAAACCATTCACATTTCTCTCCCACCTCCTAGGGAGCGTATGATGTCACACTGCAAACTGCCTACCACAGTTATACACACAGGAATTTGAATAAAGCTGGCCCAGTACAAACACATGCACACGCAGGAAACCCAACTGGGAGGTGTGAGGAAACCAGATCTGATAGAGGAAACCCATACAAACGACAGAAACTGTTGTTGTAGGCTTCACACCCAGTACCTCAGAGCAGCAAGAAAGAACTTGGCCATTCTGTTGAACTAGCCAGCTTTTCAGACTACAGCTAACCAACATCTGGTTTTAGAAAAGGTACAAAGTAGCGAGATGAATGAGATTTGTGTCCTGACAAGTTGGGTCAGTTTCTATAACTTCCTAAGGAGGAAGTAAGCAGAAATCCCCAAACTGTAGTGACATCTTGACAAGCTCTACATGTTCCCCACTCAATCCAAGACTAACCAAAATGGTTGCCTGCCTGTCAAGCTTTATTTGGGGGCTAAATGAAAAGAAAAACTATAATTCCTTTCAAAGTAAATACGAGCCTGCCACAAAGACCTTTGCCATTGTATGACTCATGCCTGTGTGATGTCAAAATCCGGTAATATAAATATGTGCAGCTTCATTGTTTTGGAATTAGTACCAGTTTGAGCTTCAGTCTGAAGATTTTCACAAGGGCATTGTGATGCATGACACTTTAAAGGACATACGAGGTGAAAATAAACTGATGAGAAAAACAACTGTATCTATCCTCCTCCTAAAAATGACATTTTTAGATTTCTGTTTTATGTTATAGTTAAATCTCATTTTTAAGATTTTACTGTATCATTGTCTCTGTTCATTGAAGTATGCTAGAGCTCAAATGTATGAATCATTGACCCTTTTTATCTCTTTCCCGCTCTCAGAAGCCATTTACTGACAGGAAAGTGTTTTATGGCTGTAACTACTCATCAGTGAGAGTTACGCTAAAGGATGACCCAGTGTGACCTGGTCCTGACCTGGACAGAAACTGTCACTTGCATACCTGATTTTTAATTCTTTCAGGCAGAGTAAGAAAAAAAGGAACCTAGCCTAGTTATTTTTGTGCTTGCCACTGTACATACACATGACTACCTCATGTCACATGTCACCTCGGGTGTCCTTTAAAGGGTTAAAACTTCTCCATAGACTTTTTGCCAGACAAATTAAGGTCTAGTAACAGTGCCTGTTGCTGTCAGGGCAGTAATGTCGGTACAAAAATCATCCAACTCTAACTTCTTAGTTTACGAAACCACTGACTCCAGGTACCCAAAACTGCTCAGACTCCTCAACCCACAGCCCTTGTAGGGCAATGGAGTGGGTGCAAAAATCACCCGACTCAAACTCCTCACATCAACCCAGACTCCAGGTGCCCAAAAATTGCTCCGACTCGACTGCCCTGGTTGCTGTAATCTCTTCTGCATGATTGATGGAAAGGCAGTATCCCAGCCATAGTGCCCTGCATGCGGAACAAAGGACTGACTATTCTGTTGTGTCAGGACTGCTGGCCAATCGCCATCTGCAGCCCTTCTGATTCGCAAGCATTGCCAAGCCAACCAAAACTAACTGTAATGGCCCTTCCCTTATCATTCAGAAATAAAAGAAAGCTTAGCAATGCCTACTTATCTCAAGGATTTGTGCAAAAACAATAACACCAGGGTATACATGAGTAAGTGAGGTGGTTTGCTGAATAGTCATGTCATAGGATGCCAAATGATGTATTCCAGAGGTCTTCCATCAACTGACAATTTTTACGCCTATAAGCATCGGAGTTCCTCCCTTCTCCCCAGCTTTCTGTTATGTGCCATGGTGGTGCACAAGAGCAGGTCACACTGGGGTTGTTTTATTAAAGATAGAGAGTAAATAGAGATCTGGACCTCAGTTTACACATGCGCCCCAGTCTCTGTAGAACAGGACATTGCTTTCTAGAAATCCAAACGTATTCAGTTTATGGCCACTGAAGTCTTAGTTCCATCTTCATAACCATTGCGTGGTGTGAGTCATGCAGAGACACAGGCTGACACAGGGCCATGCACTGACCCTACATGGTACTAAAAAAACAATATGCCAAGTGGTAACACAAAACAGCTGTAAACACAGCATTAATAACGTTTCCATGCCTATAACAAGTGCCTTTTCTCAGGTGCATGGCAGGTTTCCAGGCATGATTCTGCAGGGCAGCCAATGAAACGCTCTTCCCTGCGACAATGTCTCTCCAAACAGGGAAATGAAGAAAGGCAGCATCCCAGCTCTGTTTGCTTTCTCTGTCATAACTAAATAGCTAATGAATAAGTCATGATGACTTGGAAATGTTGCCTAATAAAAAGCACACTATTCACATAGTTTTACTGTGTGAAAAGACCAGATACAGGAAATGACAAACAGCAATGCGAAGAACATAAAATTCTCTCATAAGGGATTGCGAACATGGGCAACAAACTGCTCAGTAAAAGTTACCTACTTTAACTGACCTTTACTGCACCAAACACTGCATGTAAAAGAGAACACAGTTTATAGTACAACATGCTTCTGCAATCATTGAGCAAGGTATTGCTTCCTGCTGATATAGATGTAAGATGCAACACTTGGTTTAGGGGTTAACCACAGACAACATTTTCCTTTTCCTGGCAGAACACTGCTGGAGGAACAGGGGGATGTTTACTGCTCTTATATTCAGCACCCATGGGAACGAGCACATCACAGGAAGTTGAAAAAAAAGAGACTCCTGTTTTTAGGCATTTTAAAGAGAGAGCGAGAGAGAGTGAGAGAGCGTGAGCGAGAGTGTGAGCGTGTGTGTAAAAGTTTGGAATATAATACAACAGCAACCTATTTAGATGGGCCAAGCCCCAAAATACCTGGAAAACTACCTTGCATAAGGAAAGTTATTGTTGGTGGTGGGGGTGCATACATACATATAAAACCCTGAAGCTGTAGAATCCTATATAATAAAACCCTAACTGTCCCTGCATCATCCTCCTGTCCGTGTGTCCGGGGTTTTGTGCTACTGCGCATGAGGACAGGGCCAGGAGGTGGTGGACGGGTGCAAGCGCACGCGCACTGACATGCGGCGGTGAGAGAGACCTAGAGCCCATTTTTAAACTGGCTTAGGTCTACTAGTTATTACATAATAGTCAAAGAAGCTGCATCACTTTCAGGGCCATGTTACACACAAAAACCATGTACATATGACAAGTTACTAAGCAGCTGCTAGCGACTATGACTGTTAAGGGGCATGCTTAGTTTCAGGAATTTATACCTACCGGTACTTCATGTACAGTGGTTTGCAAAAGTATTTGGGCCCCCTTGAAGTTTTCCACATTTGGTCTCATTACTGCCACAATTTTATTGGAATTCCACGTGAAAGACCAATACAAAGTGGTGTACACGTGAGAAGTGGAACGAAAATCAATACAGGATTCCAAACATTTTTTTTTTTTACAAATAAATAACAGCGAAGTGGGGTGTGCGTAATTATTCAGCCCCCTTTGGTCTGAGTGCAGTCAGTTGCCCATAGACATTGCCTGATGAGTGCTAATGACTAAATAGAGTGCACCTGTGTGTAATGTAATGTCAGTACAAATACAGCTGCTCTGTGACGGCCTCAGAGGTTGTCTAAGAGAATATTGGGAGCAACAACACCATGAAGTCCAAAGAACACACCAAACAGGCAGGGATAACATTATTGAGAAATTAAAAGCAGGCTTAGGCTACAAAAAAATACTTCCAAAGTCTTAAACATCCCACAGAGCACTGTTCAAGCGATCATTCAGAAATGGAAGGAGTATGGCACAACTGTAAACCTACCAAGACAAGGCCGTCCACCTAAACTCACAGGCCGAACAAGGAGAGCGCTGATCAGAAATGCAGTCAAGAGGCCCATGGTGACTCTGGACAAGCTGCAGAGATCTACAGCTCAGGTGGGGGAATCTGTCCATAGTCCAACTATTAGTCGTGCACTGTACAAAGTTGGCCTTTATGGAAGAGTGACAAGAAGAAAGCCATTGTTAACAGAAAAGCATAAGAAGTCCCATTTGCAGTTTGCCACAAGCCATGTGGGGGACACTTCAAACATGTGGAACATGTGGAAGAAGGTGCTCTGGTCAGATAAGACCAAAATGGAATTTTTGGGCCAAAAAATGCAAAACACTACGTGTGGCGGAAAACTGATACTGCACATCACTCTGAACACACCATCCCCGCTGTCAAATATGGTGGTGGCAGCATCATGCTCTGGGGTGCTTCTCTTCAGCAGGGACAGGGAAGCTGGTCATAGTTAATGGGAAGATGGATGGAGCCAAATACAGGGCAATCTTGGAAGAAAACCTCTTGGAGTCTGCAAAAGACTTGAGACTGGGGCAGAGGTTCACCTTCCAGCAGGACAACGACCCTAAACATAAAGCCAGGGCAACAATGGAATGGTTTAAAACAAAACATATCCATGTGTTAGAACGGCCCAGGCAAAGTCCAGATCTAAATCCAAAGAGACTCTTTGGCAAGACCGGAAAACTGCTGTTCACAAATGCTGTCCATCTAATCTGACTGAGCTGGAGCAGTTTTGCAAAGAAGAATGGGCAAGGATTTCAGTCTCTAGATGTGCAAAGCTGGTAGAGACATACCCTAAAAGACTGGCAGCTGTAATTGCAGCAAAAGGTGGTTCTGCAAAGTATTGACTCAGGGGCTGAATAATTACTCACACCCCACTTTCCAAACATTTTTTTTTTTAAAAAACTGCAATCATGTAGGATTTTCGTTCCACTTCTCACGTATACACCACTTTGTATCGGTCTTTCACGTGTAGTTCCAATAAAATTGATTCATGTTTGTGGCAGTAATATGACAAAATGTGGAAAACTTCAAGAGGCCAGAATACTTTTGCAAACCACTGTACATTTTAAAGATACTCAATTATATGGATCTTACTATCTTTTTGTGGTCTCATCCATTATGTACAGTGTACACAATATTCTTTATAACGTTCTCTACATTGCAGTTACTTTGTTGTATTATGCACTATTTGTACAGCACTACAGAGTATGATGGCTATGTTGGCACTATACAGGTTAAGAACGCTCATTTTCTTTTCCATGACTATAGTTAATCAAATGGTAAGATAAATACCGGATACTCTGCGTTTCCGTCATGCCCGATATCTGCTCACCGGCCGCTTCTGGATCTAGCGTCTCCTTTGTGTCTGGCTGTAAAATATAAAGCAACAAATAGTATAAATCACAAAAAACTGGAACATGAAAACTATGCCAAGTGTCAGAAGTTTGTTGGGCTGTGATGGGCTGGCTCAGATGGGCTTCTGCAAAAAGGCTGGCGACGGCTCGTTTAGCCGATGCTAATCTCTCTTCTTCTACCGAGCAGAAAAGCATTCAGCATCGGTTCCCGGCATTTCACTGTGGCGACGCATTTTGAGCCACAAGGGGGCAGAAGGAATCATTGAAACACAGCCGTCTTGGATGCTACATGTGGACGTCAGGATCTACCACGGCATTTAAGTGAACGTGAGAAGCTGAACCGGTCATATGAAAACCACTTTCATTCAGTTGAATGGAACGGCAGTTGATCACTTTCAAATTATGCTTTCGTCACCCAACTAAAAAAAGCCATATTGAATGCCCGTCTAAACCAGCCCTTACGCTTAGATAAATGTGTCATCAGAGTGCTGTCATAATCCCTTAATAAAACCGTACCGTAATACCACTGCAATAGCACTGAGTTTGGTTGCGCGGATTTCCTCTGGGCACTCAGGTTTACATTCCAAAAACATACACAAGTTAATTCGCTTTAGACCATGAAGGATACAGGATTATTATAGGGATTGGTTTCTGAGGCCACGAAGAACAGTTAGTGACAAGACTATCTACTATATATTATGTGAAGCACTGCAAAAGCTATCATTGCTATAGAAATATTTAATTAAATAATATAGATGCCAAAGCAGTTTTATCATAGTCCAAGTGGTCACATGTTATGATTTCCTCCTATGAAAATATTTCCTTCCCAGTCTAGCAGAGTTTAATGACAAATTATGCTGTGCATAAGTGGAAAGAACACCCCCTGCAGAAGCAGTCAGACTTTGCAGGACCACAGACACAGTTAGCAATAAATATGGTTTAAACAATGTGTCAAATGTACAAAATGGTCATAGTTTTCACAAAGTAATAAAAGCCAGGGTCAAATAATAACAGTATTTCTCTGATGCTGTATGGTGACGTGATATGGCATCCTCCTGAGTAGGTCTCCTATCATATAACTGTTAAAGCAAGATCTTTACTGCACAAGCAGCCATGGTAAACGATCAGAGATTTTGCTATTTATTTTTTTCATCATAGTTGCATATATATTATTATTTATGTGGCAAAGAGAAACACAGAACTCCTGGCTAGAGTTTCCCTTTTATAGGGAATCTGAAGTGAAAAACGTACGATAAATTGACTTGTATGTGTAGAAATAGAACATTAGTAGCACAGATATGAGTCTCATATTGTTTCTAATACAGGAAGAGTTAAAGAGACACTGAAGCGAAAAAAAATGATGATATTATGATTTGTATGTGTAGTACAGCTAAGAAATAAAACATTAAGATCAGATACATCAGTCTAATTGTTTCCAGTACAGGAAGAGTTGAGAAACTCCAGTTGTTATCTCTATTCAAAAAAGCTATTAAGCTCTCCGACTAACTTAGTCGTGGAGAGGGCTGTTATCTGACTTTTATTATCTCAACTGTAATTGAACTGTTTACTTTTCCTCTGCTAGAGGAGAGTTCATTACTTCACAGACTGCACTGAAAGACTAATTTTGAATGCTGAGTGTTGTGTAATCTGCACATATTATAGAATGATGCAATGTTAGAAAAAACACTATATACCTGAAAATAAAAATATGAGGATATTTTCTTTGTTGCTAATCTTCTAGTAATTATTCATAGTACACAACCAATTCATTATATCATATATTTTTTTTCGCTTCAGTGTCTCTTTAAGAAACTTCAGTCATCTAAGCAAAAGAGCTTCTCTGAGCTCTCCGACTAATTTAGTCAGAGAGTAATGCTATTTTCTTCTATCAACCTGCCTCTCTCGGTTTCTTGTTAAAGGTTTTACTGCAGAGCTAATGACCTGCTGAACTTTCCTACTCTGTTTCATAGTTTAAAATACAGAGTATAGTTTGCAAACTGCAAATATTAGAGAATGCTGCAATGTTATAAAAAAACTATATAACTGAAAATAAAAATAGGAGAGACTTTTCTTTGCTACTAATGTTCTATGAATTATCAGTACTACACATACAATTCATTATATAATAAGTTGTTTTTTTTCTTCAGAGTCACTTTAAGACTACTTGTATACATATTCCAACAAGTATTAGATTTTTGCCTACCTGTTTAACCAAACTATCTTTCTTTCGCCAGAACCACCATCTCCCAGATTTCTTTGGCATCTTTTCTTTCACCCAGGACTCAACTGTGTTCTGTGATGTAAAGAGCCACATAATGTTAAAAGTTAAAAAATGGAAATCCACAGGTCATTAGGGAGCAAGTAAAAACAGAAGTGTACTAACCTTGGGTAAGTTCTTCTGAAACACTTGTAAGCTCAGGATCATGGGAGCCGCCAGCACCCAGTTATAGTACCTGCAAGACAAATCCCCTGTAAATGTATGACCGCACACACACATGCTGGAGAGACAGGCCCATGCGCTATATACAGTAGATCTATACTATCGGCCTCTACTGGAGCAGCAATTGGTCACCAAGGACTGCTGCACCAAAATTCTGATGGAAGCCGCCATTAAATGCTGGACCTGGTCAAAGGTTTTTTTTTTTTCTACTTTACTGCAAATTACACCCCCTCTCAGCTCCACCCCCCCCCCCCCCCCTCAGTTTTTAATTACATTTTTACTACTAAATATAATACACAATGATTCTGCAGAGTACACAAAATCACTGATGTCTACCGTTCTCTCCAAGTGAAGTTACAATCTCATGATCTAATGTATTCACATATGCATACAGTTCCCTATACCTTTTTTCTTGCAAAATGATCTAATGTCCTTAAAAATCAGAAGCATGTTAGGGACTCTGTGTACACATCTTGCAGTACAGCTGGCTGGTGTAGTTAATCCTATACACTAACCAAAAAGTAGTAAATGCACATGGACCCAGAAGCACCTGTGGGCAGCGGCTTGGTGTGGGGGGTTGTGGAGTGTGCACTAAGCGCGCAATTCTTTTTACCAGAAATGGATTCTGTAATACCTGTTCTGAATCCTCACAACGAGGTTAGGATTGTCAATTATCCCTGGGTTCTCTGCAAACTGCTGATAAGTGATGATGTGCTCCTTGAATTTTTCTGAAAACACATAAAAAAAGTGATAAGCATTTATAATACAAACATGTTTCACATTTATGCAAAAGACTTGTAAACAAACGTGCAGTGCTGCGTCTGCACAGAACACTCCAAACCACGAGAGCGCGATCACAAGCGGCGCTCGCACCGCAGAAGACGGCGAGGCCGGCATCTGCAACGTAGGGGACCCCGGAGCTGTGGCGAGGAAAATATCGGCTACCAGGGGCTGGAGAAAGCCCCAGATAAGTAGAACATTTTTTTTCGGATCTTCCTCTTAAAGTGAATGGGAACTGCACTTAAAAAAAAATGAAGCAAACACTTACCTAAGGAGAGGTAAGGCTCTGGGTCGTATAGAGCCTTCCGTCTCCTCTCTCGGTGCCCTCTATCCTGTGCTGGCTCCCCCCGTTTCAATCCCCCACCGAAAGGGTATTTGGAAGTCTTCGGGAGCTGTGTCCTCCTGAAGACGTGCGGCTCCATACTGCACAGGTGTGAGCGTGCAAGAGAGCGTGCTTGCGCAGGCGCAGTGCAGGGCCGCCCTCCTTCAGGAGCACTCGGGCTCCTTGAAGACTTCTGAAGCCTCCTTCGGCTGGGTAAAGCAGTATTTGACTAATTTAGTACTGCAATACTGCTACCGGGCGAGCCAGCACTGGAACGAGGGGACCAGGAGAGGAGCGGGAAGGCTATAGGACCCATCCTTGGGTAAGTATCTGTCTCATTTTTTTGAAATGCGGATCCCATTCACTTTAAGGTGCTAGAGCAGCACATCTAAAAACACATTGGCAACCTACAGTGTTCATTGCAGAGAGCATAACACTAAAGCTACATACACACGTCGGATTTTCGCAAACGAGTTTGGACTTCAAATTGGGTGTGTGTACAGTCTGTCGTTCAGCTGACAAGACTGGACTTGAGCGATCCGCTTGGCGTCGTTTGCGAAAATCTGACATGTGTACGAGCCTTAAGTGTCAAGGTGAGAAACAACAATTGTTCCTACTGTGCGAAGTCAATTTCTGCAGGAATCATGACAATCAAGCATGAAAAGTACCTGTGTCTTGACTTAAATACATTTTAATGAACAGCAACCAGCTACAGTAGTGACTAGCTGCAGAACCTAGCTGCTATAATTAGCAACTAGTGGCAGATTGTATGGCATAGCTCTAAAGAGAATTGCATACATAAAAGATGAAACTCAGAGGTGAATCTAGCAATGCATGTGTGTAACATGCTAGAAAAGAAAAAAAGAATTGGTATCAGGCCAAGGGAAAGCGGACTCTTGTGCAGCAATCTTGCATTAAAAGTTTAGGATACAATGAAAATGATTTGCACTACTATAAATAAGCTGTTGCGCTTTATGGAAAACAATCCCCCAGCCGGATGCTCCATTCACTTGCATTAGGTCTCCTGTCGCTAGTCCGCATACACACGCGAACTAGCAACAGTTGCGGCAAAGTTGAATAAGTCAATCGCCTGGTGACAGCTCCGACGGGCGATGGTTCGGGGCGCGCGCACACGGGCGACCTGTCGCCGCAACACGCGCATGCCACGTGGTTGCGGCGACAGCCGTACCCCATGTGTAAGAGCCATAACTCTCTAGTAAGGCCACATCTGGAATATGGAATTCAGTTCTGGGCACCACATTACAAAAAAGATATTGCAGTTTTAGAGCAGGTGCAGAGACGAGCAACAAAATGGATACGTGGGATGGAAGGTCTCGCTTACCAAGAAAGGTTAGATAAACTGGGCTTATTTAGTCTAGAGAAAAGACGCCTTAGAGGGGATCTAATTAACATGTATAAATACATCAGAGGGCAATATAATAGCTTGGCAGATGAGCTTTTTGTCCCCAAGCCTTCTCAAAGGACTAGAGGACATGATCTGCGCATGGAGGAAAAACGTTTTAGCCATTTATTTAGGAAAGGGTTCTTTACAGTAAGAGTGATTAAGATGTGGAATGCATTGACACAGGAAGTCGTTATGGCAAACTCTATACCTGCATTTAAAGGGGGCTTAGATGCTTTCCTTGCGTTGAAAGACATCCATGGCTACAATTACTAGGTTATGCCTAATGATGTTGATCCAGGGATTTTATCTGATTGCCATCTGGAGTCGGGAAGGAATTTTTTCCCTTTTGGGGCTAATTGGACCATGCCTTGTGGGTTTTTTTCCGCCTTCCTCTGGATCAACAGGGATATGTGAGGGAGCAGGCTGGAGTTGTACTTTGTACTGGTTGAACTCGATGGACGTATGTCTTTTTTCAACCAAAGTAACTATGTAACTCAGAGAGCTCAGCAGCTGGGGACCACTCATTACATAGCTTATACATTTAACATTGGCATAGCAGATGCTTGCAATGTATATCCAGTAGGCAAAATTTCATTATGTCATCTGGTCCCTGTGAGGTGTCCATTCCATTAACAGTTAGCATATGTCTTTTAATCAGCAACATAGCATTCAGGAAAACAGTTTACATGAAGATAAATGAAAGACAAGTTTATTTGCTGTAAAAAAAAAAAAAAAAAAAACGGATGATGAAACTACCTCCTGCAGCATGGTGGTTGTTGTTGGGCATAAGTGCCATCTAGTGGTTATCCGCCGCAATAACGCCTACCTTTAGAGATCTCTCCATTCTCTGTCAATCCTCCACAAAGAGATAGTGTCACATCTGGCAGGTCCATGGCAGAATCAGAGAGACATTCTGTGCCACTATCAGCTGCAGCGCTACCCACAGACTGAGGGGACTGGGAACCTGACAAAGTCTCCGACTCCATCCACTGTCTGGACCCCGGATCAGTTTCACTGCAACAGAAGCACATTACATATTAATACGAAGAATGTAACGTGATCAACTGAAATTACAAATTCGCTGCAAACATAATTAATAATGACAATTTAACACACTCAAGATAAAGTATGCCTCTATATTCTAATACTGAGCAAGATTATCACTCAGATGTAGCCATCATTACTACCGGTATATGATAGAAGACAGGTTTTCGCGAATCTCAGAGAAGAAACAGTTGAAAATGTCACAAGACGTGTCCTATATAAAAACTGGATGCGTCTTAGCGGGGGTTAAGGTTATGTGCCTGGGGGGTGGGAGGGTAGTGTGTCAAAGGACAAGTGTAGTAAGAGGTGTTTGGAGGCAGCCATATTTACTTCCTTTAAATAATACCAGTGCCTGGCTATCATATCCTACTGATCCTCTGCCTCTAATATTTTTAGCCATAAATCCGACAAGATTAGCTGCATGCTTGTTTCTGGTGTGACTCAGACACTACTGCTGGAAAATAGACAAGCAGGGCAGCCAGGTAACTGGTATTGCTTAAAAAAGGAAATAAATATGGCAGCCTCCAAATACCTCTCACTACAGTTGTCTTTTAAGGTTAGGTGGGTAGGTGGTGGTGGGAGGTTAACCTCCCTGGCGGTCTATTAGAAACCGCCAGGGGGCAGCACATCACTATTTTTTTATTTTTTTTTAAAATCATGTAGCGAGCCTAGGGCCACGGGGCGGGATGACGTCACCGACGTCATAGGGAGTCCCGATCCACCCCTCAGCGCTGCCTGGCACTGATTGGCCAGGCAGCGCACGGGGTCTGGGGAGGGGGGGGTGCGGCACGGCGCGGAGAATTGCGGCGATCGAGCGCGGAGCGGCGGCGATCACAGGGCACACGCAGCTAGCAAAGTGCTAGCTGCGTGTTGCAAAAAAAAAAAAAAAATTATACAAATCGGCCCTGCCTGAGAAGTTCTCCTGCGCGGCAGAGCCCGTGCTCAGCACGGGCTTACCGCCAGGGAGGTTAAGGTTAGGCGCCCACTCGGGGGTGGGAAGGTTCTGTGTGAGAGTAGGGAGGCGTTGGGTCAGAGTAAAATATTGGTTAATATTACCAATATTTTACTATATGTATGAAGTAGTAGAATATTAGTAAATTTACTGATATTCCTGCACCATTTTAAGCAGGAGCTTTTATCAAGTGTATCCATCTAAGTTGCAGTATTAACCTCAGGATTCTCAGTCTGGATAAATAGCACCAATATAATTGTAGTGAAAAAACGTGTATGCCGTGAAGGAATACCACAGGGATGGTCAATGGTGAAGGTCTTTTGCACAGAATATGGCCCATAATCAAATTACTATTAGCAAAATGTGATAAGCGTGCTAAAAACAAAATCAATCTTTAGCTACATGTGGCTTGTATTGGCTCACATTGATCACAGGGTCAGGAGCCAATGAAATCTGCTCTGGAGCAACTCACAAAGCCCCGCTGTTAGAGTCGGCAGAGCAAGTGGGCTTTAGCGACAGGTGAGTGGGTGAACTGCGGCATTGGCGTTTCCTTGACATCAGTAAGCCCCTTTTTTGATACTAGCAGTCTTAGGTCCTTTTGGGGCCAGACACTGCTAGTACACACATGGTTAATCTATCTCAGTGATTCAGGTTTTTGTTTTTCTTTGAACTGTTGCCATTATATCTACAGTTTGGAAAATTGTGTGCGAGTGTGTCATTTCAGGCTACAAAGCAACCAAACATGAAGATTTTGAATGGAAACATTTCTTTTGCTAAAACAAAGATGTACAGAGGCGCCAGAAGGATAAAAATCACTAAAAACGTTTAAAACTTTCGCAAAACGCTCACAGAGGTGCCAAGTGTACATTTGACTCCTTGATGTGTGTTACTCCTTTTTATTGCCTGAAGAAGCGGGATTTGACCTGCAAAACGCGTTGCGACTTATCTTAGGAGTATGTGACTAAATTATTTACAACTTTAATCGACAGCCTTTTTGACTGTTTTGGGTGGGCTGGTCCACCACCGCCTCCCGAACGTTTTAAACATTTTTAGTGATTTTTATCCTTCTGGCGCCTCTGTACATCTCTACATATCAAGATATCCACCCTTGGTGGAAGGGTGTTACACCCTCCTTTTCCCCTATCCGCAGAGAGTGCCGTCTTATTCCTGAGTAGGGACAGGTTTGTTCTCCCCACCTGCCTTTACAGTGTTTGCCTTGGAGGTAACCTTGGTTTGTAAGTATATTACTTACGTTTCACTTATTCTCGCCTAATTTCCAATACATACTACACTATTTTGGGCTCTCTTTTTTCTACTTTTTATATTTTTACAAGCTTTTGCTATAACCACTGTATAAGAGTTTGTTTGCACCAACTGCATAGCACTGTGTTTTCCAACTGAAAAACGAGGATAAATCAATACATTTGTGGCCTTGGGGCAATGGCCTCCTTTGCCTCTATAGTAGCTCTGGTATGAAGAAAGAGGCGGCACACCACTGGCTGCAAAAGTTGCTTGTATTGCAGAACAGACACATCCACACATCCATATGGTGCGCGGATGACTGTCCTGTCATCACTTTGTGTCTATGCAAGACTAGATCAATGAATTACTCATCTCAGATTACAGCACATGTTGTGCATATTTATAAGCACCCATGTTTAGCTTGTATAAGTACTTTATATTTCTCATTTTGTGTTCATTACAGTAGTATAGTGATTACCTTTGAAGCACCACGTGGGTTGGTGCCAAACGGCTGTCACCCTCTGCACACCTTGTATAGCCCTCTCTCCCGCTATGTGGTGACTGCCAGTGATCAGATGTTCTAAAATTGTGGCTTTTATCTGTATTTTTGCTGCCACTTTGCCTTTGTTTATGAGTGATTACCTTTTATTTTCATACAAAACACTTTATGGAATGTCCAGATAAAACTTGCATTTTTAGAACTTCTCTTTGAAGATTGTTTAATGCGTTGTCATTATCTTATTACGTGGTTTGACTATCTCTTGCTGCTAGTATGTGTTTACTGTATGTGTATATAGTAAAAGTTAAAATTTGACAACTGCACACCATTAGTAATGCAGCATGTGAGGTTTTGTAAACATTAGGCATGTCCTGTTCAAAAATAAAAGCACATTTTGATGGGAAAAATGAATGACACCATTCCCAGCATCCAAAAAGAAGAGACAGTCACTCAGTATGTATAAATAGGCAGCTTCTACTGAATCAGACATATACCTTTTAGGAAAATAAAGTGCTGCAACCTCAGGCTCCAAAACATTCAAGTCGTCCAGATAAATATCACCCGGGCCCTGATGCTGGCTTCTCTTCCTCACCCCTAGAATGGAATGGAAACAGATGTCAAGAAGGAACTTATTTCATATGACCTAGATACAAAATTTCCTTCATCCCGTTTACAGTGGCAATATAGACATCCAGGTGAGCTCCTTAACCACTTTACTAGTTTGCCCTCATGCACCTAAATTAATAATTGGCACCTAAATGAATAATTTGCACCTCAGTTCCCATAACACCTGTGTGCTTGCTCCCAAAGACACCGTTAGCATTCTTAGGTTTAGCACAGCAATTGCTAATACAGTACACTTGTAGTAATATGACAACAGCAATCAAGACTGCTTGTATGAACACAAGAAAAGAACTACTGGATAGGAAATGATATTCCCCTCTCATGAGGAACATTAGAGATCTGGTTACTAGGCGTCAGGGATGGTTAAAGGTAAAATTGTGGGGCCTCTTGCATTTTAGTACTGCCTTGACTGAAAAAAAAAATGGATTCTGCAATTGCTCACTTGGGGGTCCCTCAGGAGCATGAGGTCTCTAAAGTAATTATCTAATTTACCCTATAGAAACATTGGGTGCTGGGTAACTGCCCTGTTTACCCTTACGGGAGAATTGGCCCATCTTTGCTTAAAAAAGCCAATGAGTTTTAAGCAATGTAAATGCTAGTGTTTGTTAAACTGATAAAGTTTGTTAAACTGATAAAGTTTGTTAAACTGATATTTTATCCAGTGAGTTATTGATATGAAGAATATGGATTAGTTTGTGGTATATCTCATACCTTTCTTCTTAGTAGGAGAGTCTGTTTTTGATGAGAGCTTCATATCAGACAGAGTATCAGCACCCTCCAGAGGAAGGAGTTCGGGTTCACAAGGGGAAGATGGGCTGGTGTCAGCCATTGTTGGCTGGTCTTCCTCTATCGGAACACTGAAGGAGTGAGGTCGTGGTTCTGGTTTAAGCACAGTGCAAACAGAGTCTTCGTCGAGTGTGTCCTCAACTGTTTCCGACAATGCCTCGGAACTGATCACCCTGAAGTGTGTGTTCTCTGAAGGGGTAATTGTGGCTGTCCGCAGGTAATCTGTCCTTTCCTTCTTTGAAGCCTTAAAAGCAGAACGTTTTTATTACGGGTATTAAAAGCAATGCATGAAAAAAAACACCCACCTTCCTACTCCCCCTAGGTACAGTCAACGAGATGCTAATAATTCTCAGTTGATACATATTTTATGTAAAATGTATGCAGCTTGGAAATAGATGAATAAAATGCATCAGTTTCTACACACATTTGCATAAAATCCGCATCAACTCAGAATTATTAGTTTTCCATTGACCGTCTCTAGTACTCACTACAAACAAACCACCAATCTCCAAACGGTCAGAAATCTTGCTGTCCTTACCTTACACAATATCATACCACATCCCAAGAGACATTTCTGGAGGGAAGGTGAGTGGGTTAGCAGTCACACACCCTCCTACTAAATACAACAGAAAGGCAGGACCAGTTGCAGTAACTAACATTTACTGCAACTGGGGATATCAATGAATGCTGATGCAGGGTTATTTCTGAGGGAAAACATGGATATAGGGCAAAGGCTTGGTTTAAAAAAAATCATGACCACAAGCTGTAAAATCTAATAGGCAGTCTATCACCACAAATCAATAGCTACATTTTATTCCACTGGGTAATGTAAGCAGCAGAAACTAAGAAAATTCCAGTACGGTTGGCAAGAGGGCTATGAAAAGTTCTACAGGGAGGAACATGGTTGTATTTCTATTTCTTCAATGGTTATCCTCTTTAGATACAGATATTAAAAAAATAAAATAAAAAAAGACTTGGCCCTAGAAGATACAGATGTAATGAAAAAGACCTGCCCTGTGCACAATTTTAATTTAAAAAAAATAAATATATATATAGGTGTTCCTTAGGCCTCGTTAACATCTACCTGACGCAGATGGCCATGCGATCCGAACACAGCGCATCCGATCGCACGCCATCTGCGCCGCTGCCCTGCTGATCCCATCCATTGACAGTGATGGGATCAGCTCTGCGCTTCCGGGTAAAATGCATGCAGCAGTACGCAAGTGCTTTCCAGCGCATCGTACTGCTGCGCAGCGCAGTAGATGTGAACGGTAGAAGGGCCGTCTATGCCCTTCTGCCGTTCCGGCGGTACGCACAGTGTCAGCGTTGCGCAGCAGCGCTTAAAAGCGCCCTAGATGTAAACGAGGCCTCAGTCTGTCTACAGCTGTAATCTGAACCCTTTTCTGCAGGTTCTGGTTTGCACTGCAGCATTTTGCCCTGCTAAGAAACACTACACAACTGTATCGGAACGTCAGATTATTATTTGCTGAATAAAGCAGTCATGCTGCTTCCACATCCTGCATAATCACTAGGTACTCTGTAGAAGATTGAGTCAAGAGGAGGAGACAGCATGACCACTACTAGAGTGGCTGCGTAATCACAGCAAGGACCTAAAATACTCTACTGCCAGAGTCGCTATAGTGCTTGATGTCAACAGGGTAAGAAAATTCAGCTTTGATTTGGCAATCAAATGCAGAGTTTTTTTGGCTCAATTCTAAGATGCTTACAACTTGAATTAAAATTGCATACAAGCTAGTATTATTAGCATCTCATTGGCCATATTTAGATTCATTTCCCAGTCTGTATGCTATATGCATGGAGCGAGTTTCTTCGCCCTGTACATGTGTGTGTTTTCTACAGACACTCCGATTTCCTTCTACATCCAACAACATACAAACAGGAACTGTAAGGTGGAAATGAAGTCACCAACAGTGTGAAGCTGATGGCAGGTTTGTCAGAGAAAACCTCAGTTCTCAGAGGGGAAAAAGTCCTGCAGCCAATGGAAACCCAGCTGAAAAGCTGAAACTCCTCCCACTTTGTAAGGCATACTTAAAATTCAGCCTTGGCTGTGGCCTTGTGGGTAATGACATCACATACAACTACTTCCGGATTTACCTAAAGCTGATATTAAAGGAAAGATATCTCAGCGCTCATAGCCAGCATGACTAAGTAGTTCGGGGCATCCCTTCCCTACCCTGGGAGTGTGTAGGAGGTATGACTGCAGAGATCTAGGGCTTTAAATATTAGTAGCATAGTATAATACAGTAGAAAATGCGATCAGACACAGGATCAGACAGCACTGGCACAGCAGCCTTCTGAAGGACAGTTAGTGACATGAGTATGCACTCCGTAAAGAATTGTGAAATATGTCTACCCCTTGCAAACATATAAAACAACAATACTTGATAAACAAATCAAGATCATGTCAATCATAAAGAGGAGCAAAACTGCACTTATCACATGACCATGCTGTGAAGTTTGTTAAGACATCATATTATACCTTGGTAGACTCTGGAAAACCTCCCCATGTCCATTGCATCTGAGGTTCTGTTCTGAGCAAACTTTCTGCAGGTTTAATTTCCAGTTCTGAATCACTCTTTGGACCCATGGACTGTGAAAACCCACTGCGGGAAAGGAAAGAAAGGTTCACAGGTGAATGGTTCGATATCTGTGCCTCTTGCTGTCTAGAGTGGTTAGAGAAAACTCATGTATTCTAGATGCCTAGGTTTGCTCACTAGAACATTGTAGGAACTGTGCATGATAAAATAAAACACATTTATAGTTTGACAATTGGATAAATAAAATCAAAAAATTAAGGTAACAGGTCTAACTCCTGCTTGCAGCTGCAACGTAAATTAGCATTGCCAAAGCACATTCTCCATGCTAGAGGTTTCATGTACTGATCACAGTAAATTGTGTACCCATCTCCAGGGCCAACCAATCACTATATAGTCTGCTAAGACAACTTGCTTTCAGAAACAAATGTTCCCAGTCACTTATGATAGAGGGAAGGTCACCTCTAGGAAAAAAAAAACTGTTTAGGATAGTTATTTATTGTGTTTTTAAAGCACCAACATATTACGCAGCGCTGGACATTAGTAAAGGCAATATTTAGGGGTGACATACAGCAATAAGACAATACAGGAATACATGCAAACCAGATCACACAGCACAGTAGGAGTACAAGGTAATGCTTAGTCACTGGATGTGTGCATGAAGATCAGGCATGATCACTCAGATCCATAGGATAAGTGTACGTTGATGGAGGAGCAGGAGCAGGTAGGAGACACAAGTAAGAGGACCCTGCTGAAAGCTTATATTCTAGAGGGAGAGGAAGGGACAGGAAAGGTAGGGGACAGTTCAGCTGCAGGTTTAGAGCACCAGTGAGGGTGGTGGGGGGGGGGGGGCGGGTAGGCCAGCGTGAAAAGGGTGAAAAGGTGTGTTTTTTAGGGCCTTCTTAAAGATGTTGAAGAATGGTGGGACCCTAATGGGGAGGAGGTAGGGAGTTCCATAGCATTGGAGCAGCTCTTGAGAAGTCCAGGAGGCATGCATTGGACTGGGTGATGCAGGGGGTGGTCAGGCGAAGTTCATTAGAGGAGCGGAGTAAGCAGCTAGGTGTGTACCTCTGAGTAAGATCGGATTTGTAGGGTAGGTTTTGTGGACAGATGTGTAGGCCAGACACAGTATCTTGAATCTGATTCTGGACTGGATAGGAAGCAAGTGGAGGGAATTCACAGAGGGGAGCTGCCGTGGTGGAGTGATGTGAGGATTGGGCGATTCTGACTACGCATTCATGATGGACTGCAGCGGGGCAACTCTGGTCATAGGGAGACCAGACGTCAAGGCAGGAAATTATGAGGGCATGGAAGAGGTGTTTGGTGGTGACAGAGGTCAGGAAAGGGTGGATTTTGCAGATGTTGCAGAGGTGAAAGATGCAGGACTTTGTGAGGTTTTGGATGGGATATGGGGGTGAAGGAGTGTGGAGTGCAGGGTGACACCCAGACAGCAGGTTTGAGAGGTAGGGTGAATGTTAGTGTGGTTATCGGTGACGTGCACATCTGGGAGGGTCAACGATGGCAGGCGGGAAAACCATAAATTACGTTTTGTCCAGGATTAGTTTCAGGAACCTTTTGGACAACCCGGTGGATATAACTGATAAGCAGCAGTGTTCTCCCCAGGCTCTTTTAGCCGGGTGCTCCACCCGGCTAGTTTTTGTGAGCACCCAGCTGTTATCGGCTCACCTAATCCTATGCCTTAAGCAGAATTGTGCAGAGAAGTACCGGTCCATCATTCTCATCTCGCCCCACCCTGCTACTATTTCATGCCACCCGGCTGGAAAAAAATTCTGGGGAGAACTCTGAGCAGGAGGAGACCTTGTCTGTGGTAGTGGTGGATAGGTCAGAGGTGTGGAGGTAGATATGGGTGTCATCTGCATACAGATAATAGTTAAAACCCATGGAGAAGCTAACCTTGCCAATGGAGGATGTGTATAGGGAGAACAGTAGGGCGCCAAGGACAGAGCCTTTGGGGACTCCCACCGAGAGGTGGTTTGGGGCGGATGAGGACTCATTGAAGGAGGTCCTGAAGGAGCGGTTGGAGAGGTAGGATGAGAACCAGGCCAAGGCATGGTAATGAAGGCCCATGGTCTGTAGGGACTGGAGGAGTAGAGGATGGTCCACTGTGCAAAATGCTGCTGAAAGGTCAAGAAGGAGGAGAATGGAGTATTTGCCTTCCACTTTAGCTAAGGCAAGGTCATTGACCACTTTGGGGTGAGCTGTTTCGGTTGAGTGGACAGGCTAAAATCCAGATTGTAGTGGGTCCAGTAGGGAGTTGGCACTAAAGCATATGGTCAGGCGTCTGTGAATCGGACGATCAAGGAGTTTTGAGGCAAAGGGGAGGAGGGAGATGGGGCGATAGTTGGAGGGTAGTGAGGATAGTAAAGAAATGTTTAATCTTTAAATATTTTGCCGAAGAGGAGTTAGAACCCTCAAGAAAGTATTGCTCTCTCTCATTGGCAGTCACTGGGACCACCTAGATACAGAACTATCAGCTGCCAGACACTGCAGTATCTTTTAATGAGGGGGTGAGATATTCTCCCACTGGTTATTTGGATCACATGAAAATAAAGCAATGCTTGAATAGGTCATGTTTTAAACTGGAGAAAACAAACAAAAAAAAATTAACAGAGACCAGCTAATGATCAGCAATCTACCTTTATTTTACAAACAGGCTCCTCAGTGAGGCTGCACCCAATCAACCTGACCTGCTCTGTGTCTTTATTATGGAGTCAGAGAAATGGAAAATATACAGATAAAGGGGAGTAGAAAAGCAAGAGCATACAAGACTTAGTACAGCTTTCTGAGAAATAAGAGAAAATATTGAACTGGCTGCAAAATATGCACCATGAATACCTGTCTAGTGGAGACCAGTCTCCATCTGACAGTGCGTAGTGGTCAGGTGAATGGCAGAATAAAGGTTCTCTGTATTCCTCTTCCTTACATAATGAGCCTGAAGATGATCTGCAGAAGAAAAATAGCATGATTGTGTTATTTCTACACTTACATTGGAGAAAACTGTGAATGAACAAGCCACTTGCAAAGTACTGTACACAACTCTATGCATTGCTATGATTGCTACAGTCATAGGCTATACACAAAGCACAAACCATACAATTTGTTGACGGACGAATCAAGCACCAATTAACTTTGGGGGCCCAAAACATTCAGTTCACAGAAACTAGGCAAGGATCAACATTTTTACCTTGGCTACAAAGCACTCTAGCAGTCTCTTCCCTCCCTACTCAACTACACTTGTCTCTAGATAGTGCCTTGCAAGTAATCTCCACTCTACTAAAAATATTCTGTCATGCTTTCTAGTCAACTCTTATTCTCTTGCACAAAAGACTTCTCCAGAACACCCTCCCACAATCTGTTCATCACTCCCCCTCACTTACTTTTGGGTGTAACCTGAAAACTACTTCAGGCAGGCATATAACCTTACTTAAAGGACTTACGATGCGAATCCTGCACAAAAAGTTATGTACCTCTTTCAAAGTGCAATCCTCCTGTGAGCCCATCCATGCCCTCCCTTTCACTTTGCTGTGCTTAATTCTCTTTCTGCAGGCTCCAGAGCAGACCCCGACACACCCTTCCCCCCTCCAGGTCACCTTATCTGATGTAGATAAGGATCGCCGCTTTAATTTATGCCTGAGCAGTTCGTATAACCGCTAGTTCGGCTGCGTAGGTCTTGAGCTCTGTCCAACCCACGTCCTCTCTCCCGGCAGTCTCGTACGCGTCATGTGGGCGGGCTCACATGCACTTTGAGTAGTCATGTTATTTCTACACTATTCTCAGGAATCGGCTCTATGCCTACAGTAGCCATCTGTGTCTAGCTCCAGAGCCTGGAGGTGTGGGGCAAAGATGTCACGTCATACTGCCTGTGTAATCAGAGAACATTAGAAGGGATGTGCTGTGGAGAGGTGCACAGCCACAGGATAGGGTGGACAGAGTACACTACTGGCTATGTGCATATATCCTGCCCCTGAGTAATGTAGATGTTCAATCCTCCCAACCTAGCACCTACAAAAGACATGAGTACAGAGCAGTGTCCAACCTCGGGCTGCTTGCAGCAGAAAAGGAAATGTGTAACATCTTTTCTTAATGTAGTATAGGAAGTGGCTGATGCAGTGATTCCACACTGAAAAGTAGAATATCACCAAGACAACATATTAGTGATGTACAACACAAGCTATAGTGGCATAGTACACAAAACTGCTTGCAGAAAGAATGCTGCATTCACAAAATAGTGCCCTCATACCATTTCTGAAAACATCCAGTAGTCATGAGAAAAGTCATTTGACATTTTGTACAAATTACAAATTAAAAGTTTAATTAAAATAACTTGGTAAAATATAGCCTACCACAAATACTACCAATATGCTTGAAATTCCTTTGCTTTGCTGTCCCTTTAGTATAGACTCCCCTTCCACTTCCCAAATTCTCATATTAATGTGGTTTGCATACATTCAAATTCCTAAAATTTGACCAACACATAACACATTGGCTCAGTCAGATACAACATGAGCCATTTCAAAGTACTGTTTAGTAATGTTTTGTCAGACAGCTAGTTTCGTCGTAGAATTCAATGCAATGTGACAAGCTGCAAAGAGAGGACTGGAAAACGCCAGGGCACTGGGGTCTGCTACTGTTTTTACAGATGGCATTTTCCCCAGAAGCAGAGAGCAATATGTGCCAACTTTAGAACATTCCAGTACGTCAAAGATCAAATGTCAACATTTTCATGCAACTCTCAAATGCTATAAGGTGCAGGATTAAACAAAAGGATATATAAAAAAGGAAAAAAATAAAAAAAAAAGTGTCCACAACCCATGATAAAATTCCATGGTTTTGAGATGTAAAAATAAGACTACAATAAGTAATTGCAAAACGTTCCCCCAATCACTTACTTTTTTGTTGTTGTGTTGGGGGGTAAGCATATGGGACGTAGCAGATTGCAAAATTGCTGTGGCGATGGTGATCTGGAGAGTCTTTACCTCATTACTCTTCAGCTTAGGGGACATATGAAAGTCTGAGGAAGCCAAATCTGACATGTAGGGAGATTGTGGAAGCAGTACGAAACCACAGGACTCAATGGCAGACATTGCGCTGGACTTATGCCCATATGCATGTGTCACGGAGCAGCCGTGAGAAACGCAGGCGAACTGGAAGATTCGCGCAGTCAATTTTCTGATTCCCGGTTAGATTTGCGCAGTCATTTCAGCAATCAGAATGACATTTTTTCTTTTCCTGAAGTATGTTTGTTGACCAGTGAAGTCAGGGCCCCCGTTCAGATCACAAATGCGGATGGCCATGCGTGCAGAACGCGTGCGGACCGCAACGCGTACGAACGAATGGCCATCCGCGTTTGTGTGCGTTGCGTGGCTGATCCCATCACTGAAAAGTGAATGGGACAGCCACGCGTTTTGTCAAAATCTGCGTGCAGCATGCGTTCCCGGACCGCACAGGTCCGGAACGCATGCAGTGTGAACATCAGACAGTGCACTCTATGCACTGTCTGATGTCATGCGTGTCGGCCTCCTGCACGCGTTTCCAAAACGCGGCTGGAAACGCGTGCAGTGTGAACGGGCCCTTAATGTTTGTGTAATTAGCTGGTTCAAAAGAAACTTATAGCTCAGTGTGTTTCAGCACCATTTGGCCTAATCTACTTTAAAATGAAAGGAGCCCAGAAGACAGTTCACACGTACCTGTCACAACTCTGACCAGGTAATTAACATCCTCATAGTTACCTGTGAACGACAGCATACACAGAAATAGTCAGGAAAACCCACAGTAGGGGGCCTATTCTGAAACTGCAGTCCCATAGACAGAACGGCAGCAACGCAGTATGACTTAGTTGTATGGACAGCCCAAAGTGAATATAGTCAGCCATTTTTGGTAAGATTGTAGCAGAATGCCACTGACCATCTCTACTAAAATAACACATTTAGGCGTAGTTGAAATCGCGCACATTTTAAGAGATCGTGGGAGTTCGTAGCCCATTCCTAAGCAGTTATTAATTTTGGTGCAACCACTTGCTCTAGACCCAGTCTCTGTACGGTTCCCCAAATCCACTGTGTATTAATCGGTTATCAGCGCAAATGTGGCATTTATCGGTTTTGAATTACAGTGTTTTATAAGTTTAAACCTGAATCTCTCTCTCTCTCTCCAAGGACTTGAACTGTGATTGGTTTGTCAACGAAAACTAGCTTCCATAAAACCAGGATGCATAAAAGGAGGGGCAGTCCTCCCCTGTGTACCATCATCTGATCAAGCCAGCCAGAGGACCATGTGGCTGATGGCCATTTGCCTGAAGGGAAACAAAGGACATTTTCCATGTGCTCAAATTTCCCAGAAAGGACATATGTTCACCTGGCTTAAGTATCCGTTTATTTATTCCCTTATTTTTATTTTCATACCGCGCTATTATTGTCTCTATAATTGTTGATTTTAATGATTTTCTGCATATATTATTTATATTGCATTTATAATAAAGACTTCTAAAAAGTCATTTGTTCGGCTACTCCTGCTATTCAGCCGCACAAACGAACCCTAGCTTCTAAAGAGTCGCTACTATTGTTGATAGCTAGATAAAATAGAGTGTGTTTAACTATTTTATTTGCAGGTCTAGAGTCAGCCAGTCAGTGGAATTCTCTGTCCCATGGTAACAGAAATGGTGGTAGCCTAGTATTTTGTGTTTAATAGATTGCACGCCTCCCTCTGGTCTGTCTGCTGCCAAAATTCCAGCGGTTTCTGTGCACCGATTGCGACCACAGATCTGTGTGCTGAAACCGATTGGAAGGCATTCTGCGATCCGGCCACTAGGGGGCATGTGACAGCATGGTCTTGGTGTAAAGAGAAAAATTTCTTCAACATTCCAAGACATTTTGACTTGATGACTTCCTACAAACACTTCAGTTTGGCAGCATAATATGCACCATTCAGTATCACTTCTGAAGTACTCAAACAGTATGACACCCCTCCCATCCCAAAAAACATGACCTTGCCAGCTGATGGGACAGAGAAACTTTAGGGGGTGGGGAAGGAGAGGTATTTTCAAGGTTCGGATTGCACCTTGGCTGAAAAAGGTGGACCCATGCTTCATCCATGGTGGTGGTGGGGGAATCAATTTTGCAGCATACATGACACGTTTCTGACATTTGTTTTCAAGAATCAACATTTTCGGGACCCACCGACTTAACACCCTGTGCATGTCCAGCACAACTCTTAGGATGTGTCCAGTGCATTCCTGAGATATGCTCACTTTCTCTGCGATGTGATGTTCTGTCATACGCCAGTCTGCCATTACGAGACCCTGGATTGCTGCAATGTTTTCCACCGTACTGGCAGTTGCTGGCCTTAGACTGCGCAACATTTTGGGCATGTGTGTTTTTCCATCTGATGACATCAATGGATTTATAAATGCACAATTCAAAAAGACACACCCTTCTCTGGAAGAGCATATACTTAATAACATATGCAATTTAAAACGACATAACTATAATACAAGGGGGCATGCCTATAAAACGCCTCTTAAACTAGTCTTTGTTGGTGTCACCTGGTTTAAACATTCCCAACTTGCTGACCCAATAGGCCTTACAACATAGCAAAAACATTGGTGGAACCTGAGAAAGGGCACATCACAACGAAAACGTTGTGCTGACCACAGCAGTGTAATATGCCTTACATATATGTAGACTGTCAAAGGGTGGAGAGCTGGTGAATTTGTGTCTGCTGCTTTTCCACAAAGTTACTGGAGATTAGCATGTTAGAATTTTTGGAATAGAACTACTTTCAGCACACAGAGCTAATGCACAAAGACATTTGACTTCAGGCTTTGCTCAGTCTTACAATTGTGCAAGTACACTAGGCAGCTGCAGTTGATCTGTAGTCAAACTCATGAGAAACGGATGCCAAACTGAACTCAAGAGTCTGTGTGAACTAGCCATTAAAGAACCGACAGCTAAAACAAGTAAGCAGTTAAAAATCTGTCAGAACCGACAGGATTTAGACTAATCCATCTCCACAGGGGGGGGGGGGGGGGGGGGGGATTTTCAGGGTTTTCTTTGTTTTTAAAAGCATTTAGTAAACAGCAGTTGCTAAGTCTAAGTGCAACAATAGTTTGAAAGTAGGGAGGCTGGCTGGTATCTTACTAATCTGACAGTTATGAAATGCTTTTGAAAGCAAAGAAAACTGTGAGAATCCCCCATGAGGAGAGAAGAGTAGTTCAAAACCTGTCAGTCAGATTTCAACTGCTTACTTTTTTGCAGTAGTGGTCCTTAAGGCCCCGTTCACACTGAACGCGTTTCCAGCCGCGTTTTGGAAACGCGTGCGGGAGGCCGACACGCACAACATCAGACAGTGCATAGAGTGCACTGTCTGATGTTCACACTGCGTGCGTTCCGGACCTGTGCGGTCCGGGAACGCATGCTGCACGCATTTTTTGCAAAAACGCGTGGCTGTCCTATTCACTTTTCAGTGATGGGCTCAGCCACGCAACGCATACAAACGCGGATGGCGTGCGTTCGCATGTGTTGCGTTCCGCACGCATGGCCGTCCGCGTTTGTAATGTGAACGGGGCCTAAAACAAACTGGACTCTAGATGAATTCACTGCAAGAGGAAATTGGTTAAGCAGAGTTGTCTCTTCCTGCACAATTCCAAGCATACATACTGGTCCCAAAATAAAAAAATAAAAAAAGGAAGCCTTTCATCGCAGTGGCCATATCTGAATGTTTGAGGAGGAGACCGGCATAACATATCTGAATCCCCGGCAACAGAAAGGCTAAATAATCATAAAACATATGTTTACTTCTGCAACATGAAAAAGATGTGAATTCTACTTCAGAATTGCTTGTGCTATGAGCCTGCTTGTATGTGCTCCGTATACATAAGTGAGGCTATGGCGGCCTCATGTGGACAAACTACTTATTGCAACAAACTGAGCGATCCCACTACATATAAATCTACAGTATAATATACAAATTATATATATCACACACGTATATACATATATACACACCCAGAATGGGGAACACAAAAACTTTTTAGGAATAAACAATTCAGCTTAGAACACTAAGTGGTTCTCTACATAGTACAATGTTACATACATGCTTATGTAATGATAATCAGAAGTGAATGATCCAGTCTTCCCAGATCCTTTTGCCCCCCCTTGTTCCAGCAAGGGGTCCCTCCAAACGTATTTAGGCTCCTGGCCGTAAGTGAACCCTGACTGGGCATGTGTAAATAAGGTCCACGCCTGCCCGGCAGAATGAAGCTGCCCATGCACAGCTTTTTTGTCCTCTGTGCATGAGTGCTTTGTATTACTGGCCATGCATGAACCCTACTCGAGCATGCCCAGTGACAATGCACTTATCCACAGCAGAAAGCGTCGCTGGCAGAAACGTATTTGACTGGCGCGAGAGGAATGAGTTGTAAGGGGAGCTAGAATGCCTATGGAGCATCCAGAGGATTCCCACTACCTAAGTAAGGATGTTTTATCATTATTTAAAATCACTTCAGGTGTACTTTAACTTACAATTTTAATGGTATACTGTAATCAAAATCATAACTAAATACAGGTGGTTTTTGAAGTTAATTCTGAACAAGCCTCAAAGTCTTATGGCCCTTTCATACCAGCTACCTTCCATTTCATTTTTGAAAAGGCCTGTCATTTTCCAAACGGAAGCACAGTAAAGTTAAGTTAGTAGTTCTGCTGCATTTCCCAACATAGCAAATATCGCAAAACGCTTTTGCAATTGTGTTTTGTGATTTTTGGTGTGAAAGAGCCCACATTTAGTTCTTTGGTAGGACAGTACCACATATTTCTGGCGCTTTGAGTCCGCCAGGAGAAAAGCACGATATAAATGTTATTTGTCTTGTCTTGTCTTTTACATGCCTAATTACTGCTGCCTGATGCAATTGCTAATGATTTCTGGATGACAGTTTCTGTACAGGCGAGTGAGATTGAAAGCAGCGTATAACCACAGATATCAGCGAACACCTATACTTGCACTACATTTATCACCTGAGACAATCACAAATCAAAGAATAACAATTTAGCATGCGCAAATAGATAGAAGTACTCTGGCTACAAGCTCACAGTCTACGTTAGTCTAAAGTTATTGCATACAGTTCTTGTTTTACACAGAATATGCATGCATCTTTGTAAATCTCCATCTGAATATGGTTTATATTGCTTTTGGTTCAGCTGGTTTTCCCTGTACACTATTAACCAGTATAAGGCTTAATCTTTGTAGAGCAAAAAAGGAAAAAAATGATATCTGAGGCAATGGAATGATATAGGTCTTATGTTACCTTGGGGGATGGATTGGGCTCCCTTCATCAGAACTGATATCCATTTCAAAAATGTCTTCCCCTCCTACATGAGGCGGAACCTCTTCCTTCTTTTCATGTTTCGCTCTCCTCCTCTTTCTCTTCTTCTTTTTCACAGAACCTATGCTAATATTATCGGGGTCTGTTGGCTGATACATCGGAGAAATCTTTTCCTCTTCTCCTGAGTTTGGCAAGTGGCTGTGAACAATCTTGAAAAAATGGCCATCTCTGGGTATAGGTGAGGTAGCCAAGTAAGCAGGGACTTGTTCCTACAGGCAACAGATAAAAAACAGAAGCACGTAAGAGAAATCTGTCAAATCACGCATTATTGGAAGCCTATACAGTGGCCCAGTGTTGTGCCTTCTGTTTCCTGCATGTGAATGATGATAATATTAATACTGTCAACAAGATAGTCTAAAAGGATATCTTAGCGCAAAATTAAATTAAAAACTAGGTGGGAGGGGGGTGGGTCAGGCATATTTAGTGGGCTCTCCTCATGCCCACTGCCCCTTGTTCTCCTCCATTCCCCTCCGGTACTACCTACCGACTCCACAAACTTACATCCAGGTCGGGGTGGTCACGGCTGACTGCGAAGGTGCTGCGCAGGGCGCTCCCAGCCGCAACCACACCGACCAGGAATTAAGTTCAGGGGGCCGGTAGGCAGTACTGGAGGGGGGCGGAGGAGAATGGTGGGCATGAGGAGAGCCCATTAAACATGCATGCTGCCCCCGTTTATAATTTAATTTTGCGCCATGGTATCCTTTAGCCAGCTAGGTGCACATGACCCATTACTGTCACCACAGGGATCAGGAGTTCCGACAGTTTGAGTGCTAGCTACACAGCGACCCCCAGTAACCATATAATACACATAGCTGTAAATTAATACACGGACCCAAGTCGCACTCGTGGTTTAGGCCTCCAGATGTTAAAGATCTTCATGATCCAATAAACTTCTCTGCGCAGCAATAATTTTCCTGTCACCCTCTATGTAGAAGAGGGTGGTTGTGATGGACACTTGTCAATATAGAAGTGTGATTTTAAGGCAACTTAATGACACTGATGTATATTGCATGCTGGATAAGGGCTGAATTTAGGACTTGAAGAGATTGATTGGAAATATATTGGAGGATGATGTGGATAGGAACATCATTGACAGGGATCTTGCCATTTTTCAGACAGTGTGACTCCTGTGATGTATGCATTACCCAAAGTTCATAACAGCCTCCTGAATTCACCAGGCAGGCTCATTGTGGTTGGGGTAAATTCTATTTATTGGCAAAAACAGATCCATAATAGGTACAAGTAAATCCAGTACTTATGGCAGCAGAGGGGGTGCAGGGGGATGTCAGTGGGTGCCAAAGGGTGCACGGACTGACAACAGTTTCGCTATAGACTAACTTTTTTCTGAGGCTTGCAGTGTGCAACATTACTGGAGTGAAGACTGTTTAATCAGTTGCCAAGAGTGAGCGCTTGTGACATCGACCTCCACTTCAGCATGATTGGAGGCATTTCCCGAGTGCGTCAACATGTGACGGGTGTTATGCGTAAAAAGTTTGCACATTCCCGGATTGAAACTCTGAATGAAAACAGCAAATGTGGTAATGCAAGTAAGCAGCATTAATAGAGCCACATTGCACGTAAGCACAAATACATTTAAGTACACTAACCTTTTAAAAATACGGTAGTCTATGAAAGAATAGTTCAATGCAATAAGCTACTATTAAAGGGACAATATGGCAAAAATACTAAAATTTCAAATACATATGTACACATACATTAGTCTCAGAAAAAAAATGCACTGTAAATGCTTTGCTTCCTATGTAGCTGTCGCTTACAGTAGGTATTATGAAACGGACAGCATTGAACGGATTACAGAAAGGTTTTTGGACTAGTCCAACTCCTTGTCAGAAAGTCTCAAGGTTTTTTTCTTTACGATTTTCAAAATAACTCCCTGTAAAGGACTTATAGAAAGATGTTGGCTGGCTTGACTACTCACAGCAGACTCTATTCTAGCAGCTAGCCTACGCCACTGCCTTTCAGGGAGTCCTTTTGAAAATAAAGGCAACCTTGAAAATCCTCCACAAGTATATGTACTAGTCCAAAACAAATAGAGAATGAGAAATTCTGGTAATGTAGTCATTCCTGCCTCTGCATTAGCGTGTTAAAAAAAATCTGGTTACTTGACACTCACATTTTCTTCTCCGGTTTCTTGTACAAAAAATGCTTCACCGTTGTCACCAAGCTTCATGTGCAAATCTACTGCTTCTCCATTGATTTCAATATCAATCTACAACAAAATCAGCACATTATACACATATTTCCACTTCAAATACCTTTGTTTAAGCATCAAAGTCATGGTAATGTGACCTCTGTAACTCCTCCTCCCAGCAATGGAGATAGGCATGGTGTCTTAGCCTAGTTAAGCAATACCCTGTATCCTCCATCATCACTCTAATGGATAGGGCTGTCAAGTTCCTGTGTTGTGAAGGAAATGACCTAGCAGCTTGAGTGAACAGGAGGGGCTGCAGTGGCCAGATAACCACAACTTCTCAGTCTAAAGACTGAGCTTTCCATACTTCCTTTTATAATGAAACATTTACGCAGTTTACCATTTCTCACAGGTTCTGAGAGCAGGGGACACAAAGAGGCCGTTTTTTACATTTTTAAAAATCATACAACTTGGCTTTAAACATTTCAAATGTAACAGCTTTCCATACTTCCTTTTATAATGAAACATCTTCTCTCTTGCCCCCTCACTACAACACAAAGTGGAAAGAGCACTAATTACAGTGTCATAGTATTTCCATTTGGTATTTAACAAAAACAACTTTTTTCTTATGTGAATATTTAAGTAATTACTGTATGTGAGTACAGTATTACACCATCGATCAGTCTTGGCTTTTGTTTACCCAGAGCTGTGTGCTTTACGCACTTCTCTATTCACTGTACACCAATGATTGCGCCTCCACAGATCCATCTGTTAGGGTTCTGAAGTTTGCAGATGATACAACAGTAGTTGGTCTCATACAAAATGGGGACGAGTCAGCATACAGGCATGCAGTGGGAAAGCTTTCCACCTGGTGTAGCAGCAACAACTTGGAACTACATGCTCTCAAAACCATGGAGATGATAATAGACTTTAGGAGATCTCTCCCCCAGCACCTCCTTCTAACCATAAATTGATCTACAATAACCCGGGTAGAGTCATTCAAGTTTCTTGGGTCCACAATCTCAAACAACCTAAAATGGGACAACAATACTGTTGCTATCATCAAGAAAGCACAACAGAGGATGTACCACCTACGGCAGCTGAAAAAGTTTGGCCTACCTCAAAAATTAATGGTGCAGTTCTACACTGTGATCATTGAATTATGACTTCATCTATGACTGCATGGTTTGGCTCCTGCTCAGTACTAGAAAAGGTGAGACTACAGCACATCATCATCCGAACAGCGGAAAGGATAATTGGCTGTAGCTTACCTTTCCTGCAGGATATTTTCTGATCGCTTGAACAATTGTTTGCTAGAAATTGGACTGTTAAGGTGCGTACACATGCACTACTAAATGCAACAACGGGTGCGCCGGGCCCTCCCGCTGGGCGGTCTTTTAGCCGACAGTAGCGCGTGTACGCACTGTCAGCAGACTGATAAGGCTGTTTCTGAACGATCCGCTGAGCGGATCGTTCAGAAACAGCCTTATCAGTCCGCCGACAGCGCGTACACACGCGCATACTGTCGGCTAAAGACCGCCCAGTGGGAGGGTCTGGCGGACCCGTCGTTGCATTTAGTAGTGCATGTGTACGCACCTTCAGTCGCCACCTTAACCCTGCTCACTCCATCTTCCTGCTCTTGCCTTCAGGAGTAAAGCTGGGTCTACACGTGAAGATTTGTCTTATCAATCGAGCCCCGATAACATCCGACAGGTCCGATCTCGCTGCGGCCGATTCCCCGCTTGTTCCCCGTGAGCGGACAATAGCAGGGAATCGAGCGGAAGATCAGCGGCGTCGGCGGGGATGAGCGGGTATCGAATCCGACGCACGCGTGGACGAGCGGGTACACGCGGGGATGCGGAAGAGTCGATCCGGCGGCTAATCGAGCAGCCGGATCGTTCCGTCTAGATGTAGCATAATGCCTAGTACAAACCATACAATTTTCTGTTAGATTTTCTGTAATTAGACTATTTTCTGTAAAGTACTGGTAGAGACTGGTCAATCTCTCTGGTGCATTGTCTTCTGTTTATCTCCTGCTGAGTAGAACAATACGAATTGCTCGGCAGATAGACGGTTAGATAGATATTTCCAACATATTGGAAATAATCTATCTGGCAGGTAAATCTAATGCTGGGCATACTCAGCGTCGAGGGGAGGATTATCAATCAAGCCTGATGGCTCGATTGATAATATCCGCGGGGATCGATTCTGCACTTGATCCCCGCAGGCGGACAATAGCGGCGAATCGAGCGGGTGATTAGAAGCGCAGGCGGGGACGAGCGGGAATCGATCCGTGGGGACGCGGCGGGGGTCGATCCAGCCCAGCATAACAGAAAATCTTACAGAAAATTGTATGGTGTGTACTAGGCATAAGTTTCTGGTCAATTGCTACTAAAACTTCTACACATGAACAGCTTTTTTCTGCAGGCGGTAGCCATGCCAAGTCAAATTCCTTGTAAGTGCAAACTTACTTGGCCAAATAAGTTGATTCTCAAAAAAAAAATAAAAAAAAAAAATCTTTGAACTAAGCAAGATGTATGCAACTATACAAATACTGTATACCAATTTGAAATGTGAGGTATCAATACAGATAATTTTGTCAAGCTCTCAAGTTATTGCAAGTGATGTTCTCATGAACACTACGAACAATATTTGCAAAAAAATGTAATTTTCTTCTGCAGTGGTTTTGTGCTGCTCTGATTTTTTGTTTTCTTTTTAATTTGGCATTAGCTCTATTTTCATGGGAACCAGCCTGTTTCTGATTGTGTCCATACCTACAAGCTATGCTGAGATGAGTAGTTCTGTATTTGTGCACCTCACAGCAGTGTGCGGATACATACAATGTTACTCTGTAAAAAGACTTCAGGCATCAATACATACTGACACTTCTGTGAGAAATGGCCACAGCTCAAACATTGCATCCCGCGTTCCAAATGTCAAGCTGTCAAAACACGTCATCTACATACAGTGCAGAAAGCTGCAAACTGTATAAGAGAGAGATACTACTGAAAGCTGTGGACTAATAAGGAATTAAAATAGAAGGGACAAAAGCTCAAGAGTGTTACACCCATCCCATTATGTGAAGCAGGTGACATCTATAGCCTCATAAAAAAAGAGGGGTATTATAATCATAAACACACAAGGGAAGAAAGACAGCAGGGGGGAGATATGAAAGCTATGTAGAGAGTGTTGCAGCGGAGCTCACACTGAACTATCTGCCAGTGTGGCACTTTGTGTCTTCTCTCTATCGCCACAAGGATATACCCCATGATGCGGTGCCACATACGTGATCATGTACATCACGGGATACAGGTGTTCCTCTGGCAATGCAGAGAAGACACAGAAGGAGGCGCTCAGGTGAGTGTGCGCTCCGCTACAACACTCTGCACAGCCTAAGGGTAGCACACTTTACATTAGGGGAGATAGGACAGGGTCCATTGGTCATGGTGAAATCAAATTCCACTACAGCAGTGCACCAGACTGTCATCTTTGGGCTGAGATTTTTCTGGCTGAAGCGATTAATAGTTTTAATCAATTTTGCCGGAAACCGAACAAAATTACCATCTGGTAAACCTGCCGGAAACATTGAATAATGTATAGGTACCTTTAGCAAGTGACTGAGTAGGAGGGCAAAGGAGGAGAATCAGACTGGGGGGGGGGGGGGGGGGGGGGGGGGGGAACAGACAAATTCCCTTCGTGACCTACAGCAGATATTTGAGCGCAGTTACATGCTCACCACTTTTTCTTTGGACCGAAGAACTCCTAATTTCCCAAAGCGGACATGGAAAGGTGAACACAGGTAGGTGCCGTCTTGCTGCTTGACTACAATCACATCGATGCAGCCGGATAGTGTTGCCTGGTTGATTCCTTTGTACAGCTCCTTCACAGTAACCAGGACCTGCCCGGCCAGTTGCCCAACATAATTCATGGTTTGACTCTGGAAAGAAGAAGAAGAACTGAATTAAAGCCAACTAAAAAAACTTCAAGCATGAATTGCTTTACATGATTTATTAGGGCTGTTAAAAAAAAGTCCCTGTAGTATTTATAGTCCCTTACAAAAGAGAAACACTGGCAAAATTGCACTTGTTGCAGACAGAGTAAGCAGGAGTTACAACTGGTGTACGGTTTCTTTAAGTAGCAATCATCAAGAATGATACTTTAATCAAGGACTGCACATAGCTTTAATATGCTGTTGCAATCTAGGTGCTTTACGCTGATAACACAGTAGCTCTTAAAGTGTGCCTGAACTCAGACCTCCTCTCTGTTCTAAAAGATACACAACACCATAGTAAACGTTAAACAAAAAACTATTTTTGTTACAGCCGATACAAATCCTTTAATAAATCTGCACAGTTTCTACTTCCTGATTCATGGAAGCAGACATATTGTTTACATCCTGTGCCTTCAAATGAGCTCATCTGCCATCGGCAGTCATGTGACACAGGGGACGGATCAAATTACAACTTGTGATTAGACACAAATGAGGGGAAATTACACAGGCTAAGCTCTTTAAATACATACAGAGTGCATTTCTGTTATGTTTTCCTTGTGTCCTGTGCAAGAGTTCAGGTCCACTTTAATACACTGAATATTTGAAAGTTTGTATAAAAAGAGAAAAGGAATCTTAGCAAGAGTCGAAAGCCTTTTTTTTCCTCTTCATTTGACTGAAAAATCTGATCGGATTTCCATTTTTTTCCCCGATTTCTATTGATCCGTAGTGCTGGAATTTTTTCTTCTATTTTTCTAAAGATTGTATGGTGTGTGTTAGATTGTCAATTTATTAGTATACACACCCTAGCAATTTTCTCAGCGTTTCCAATCATTTTTATCATAATTGGGGAAAAATTGTACATATTTGTCTGGTACATTGGTCATATTTTTGAATTGTTACAATCAGTCAAAAATAGATTGAACAGATATTTAAAAAATTCTATGGTGTGTGGCCACCATAAGGCCAGGTTCACACTGGACGGATCAAAAACTGATCAGTGTTTGGCCTCTTGCACACTGCAAGTGATTCCGATTCAGATTCCGCTTTTTAATCAGTTTTTACATCCGATTCAGATTCCGATTTGCAGTGTGCAGGGAGCAAGCTGCAAATCTGAATCTTAATCGGATGTAAAAACTGATTAAAAAGCGGAATCTGAATCGGAATCGCTTGCAGTGTGCAAGAGGCCTTAAGACTGATGCATAAAAAACGGATCAGTTTTTATTGGGCATCAGTTTTTGATCGGTTCTGTCGCTCCGGAACATGTTTGTCGCTTCGGGATTATCGCAGCCTCCCCAAAACTGCAGCCCGGTCCAAGGAACTTGTTCTAACAAAGCAATGTAAATGGACCCTATTAATTAACACCTTCGTTTAGCTCTGCTAAATGGACCATTTTTGTTTTTTCTTCCAATGTGAACTGGACCATAGGCTATGTTCACAGTGGTGTGACGCAGTGAGACAAAGGCCACATTGCTGTGTTTAAAAGGCATGCGGCATCCCAATGTACTGTATGAAATGCGGTACCACAAAACGAGCGCATTGACAGCGAAGCATACCACTGACTGCATGCTTCACTTTATGCAACGCAATGTACGGATAATGTGTAATTTTCCCATTCTATTCCTTCTTTTAAAAAGGGACGTAATAAGTAATAATTAAGTAAATCAAATTTCTCATCTTCTTTCTGCCTTCGTTCCTACATTTGCGGCACGGTTATAAAGTACTGTATTAGGAGAATACTCAGATTATGTAAGATTGAAGCTAAGCATGCAACATGGAGTGTTCACACTAATACATTCTGCAAGCCACATGCTGTCCCTAAATTAGCACCGTCATTACTATTCCCATTATTGTGCAGTGCAATTTTCTGAATCACAACACTGCACAGGCCTTGCAAACAAGTACCCCCCTTCAAGCCTCACAAGCATTCCGCTGATCCTTCTAAACAGAGTATTAATATTCACTTCCTGCCCTGCTCTGCATTTTTAGATAAACACTTTAAACTGCTAACTCAGGAGCTGTTCCTCCGTCACCCCGGCTATCAGACGTTTCCAGCAATTCACTCTCGGTGAGCTGACACTCATATTTTCTGCCCTTTGCCTCACAATCATAGTTCTTGAACTGCAGCAACAAGAAAACAGCATGCTCTTCTCCTTATCACAGTAATAATTACAGCATAAACAGATTAAGATAACTGTAAACTGTACTTCAAGGAGTTTTGGCAGCTCACTGCTTTGTGATCATGTAAACTGGATTCCAGGAAATCACAAAACTATTCAGAACAGTGGTTTGTGGCACAGTCCCAGCTGACAAGCACTGGGTGATTTTGTATCATTAAATAGTTAAGGTCCATTTAATGTTGGCCAGGATTTCCAGGAAGAAATTCATTGAAGGCAACAATAACAGTCATGAACAAAAGGGGTTGTTATAGTCTGGGGATGACCAGTTTTCCAGAGCGGATTGCTCAGGCAAAGAATTGTTACTGTACATGATTTGTAATTCTCAGATCAACCTTTCAGACCTTTGGTGTAAGGGTCTACCCCTGTTCTTCCTGCCTACAGAGAGCCACATCTTAATCTACACGGAAGGGACAGGTCAAGTTTCCCTAATGCCTTTAAAGTGTTTGCTTGTCATCAACCTACATTTGTGAGTATATCTTATATAGTTTTCTTTTTACCATATTGGACAAAAATACTACACTATAGTGGGCCCTCTATTTGCCTATTGTTTTTACAGGTGGGTGCAATAGATTCCCAGCAGATTCAGAGTGGGCGAATCTATCAGATGCTGTACATGTGTATGGCCTACTTATGACTGAACTGGATATACTGGAAGGCATGATAACAGTACCTGGTAAATGGAACAAAAGAAATACATAAAAATCACTTCATCGTGTGCCAGTTAGGTTTCCACTCTTGGCAGATAACCAGCCAATCAACAGGATTACCTGGATAAAATGCTCATATGCTTTTCCAGTCTTCCCTTGTGAGAAATTTTCCAAAAAGAATTGATTATCTCTGTAAAACATCATGGTTAAAAGGCTCATGGTGTGAGACCTATGGAAGCTGCCATATTTATTTCAGGATTTAAATCACACACCTGAAACAAGCATGTGGCCAATCTTGTCAGATTTGTCATAGACATCTGATCTGCATGTTTGTTCAGGGTTGGCTTAAAGTATTAGAGGCAGAGGATCAGCAGGACAGCCAGGCAATGTGCATTATTTAAAATGGAATAAGCAGGTCAGCCTCCATATCCATCTCCCCACGGGGTCCCTTTAAAGCCTGGCATATCTCTCTAGTCAAATATTTTGGAAAACACATGAAACAGAAATACAACTGCCCTGGGATAGCCATACAACTGTGTGTAACCAGCTGTACACTATGCAAACAATCCACATCAAGCTTTAGTATGCAACAAAGTCCAAGTAAACAATGCCGCTCCAACAAATAAAACGCGGAAATGACTAAGCAAAAGGTAATTTTAGTACAGAGCAAACCAATGTACCAATACTGCTGAATTTCAAAACACACACATCAACAAGAACAACTTGTTTCACCAAATTTCTCCCTGCGCACATAATTATACCTCTTTGCAGAAGCAGATAATCACTCACAGTGCCCCCTTAATTAAGCTACAGGTAGCCTTCTCTCCATTTCTCATCAACTGACAACCAATTAAAGAAACAAGGCACTGGTGGGCTCCAGGGACTACACAGCGCAAGATGAACCAGAAGCCCTCACTTATTACTAAAAACAGAGTTCTGTGTTATAGGACACTCAGAGAAGCAAATGCAAAGACTCAAATGTAAATTCAGATGTAATGCTTGATTTAAGACCAGTCACAACAGAGCAAGTGTTATGGTCTTACTTCCTACTTTATGACATGTAGGTTTGCTTGAATGTGCCAAAACCAATTCCATGTACAGTTAAAGGCCCCCATCACACGGACGGCAACACAGTGCTGCTTTGCTGGCAAGTTGCTGTGAGTACAGGAAGTGCTTTCAGATTGCAAAATAATACAACAACATAACTCTCCTCATGTCAGTGTTTGACACGCAGGGGAGTTACCTTGTGGGGAAAAAAGTGGCACATCGCAACTACGCAAGACCGTGGCTGAGCTCAGACATGAATCAACAGACACCACCCATGTCCACCTAAAGCAAGCACCCAGCCAGTGCACAGAAGCAGCTCACAAGCAGTGAATTCACCACCATCAGCCTCCTGTGTGAACAAGGTCTGAGGTACTGAAAGTATGTCAGCCATGCTGTAAGACTATGGGAGGGAAAACATCAGATTTGTTAAAAGCTCCAGATAAAATGACAAAGTATGCATTACAATCCTCAGCTAATGCATTAAGATGCACGTTTCTGTGATAAAACCACATATGTAGAATGTCTAGTGGCCAAAATGATCAGGAATTTCTCTGAACAAGCATGCGGATCAGGCGTTTGACTAAAGTCTGACTGGGTTTGCTGCATGCTTGTTTCAGGTGTGCGATTCAGACACTTCTGATGCATGAAAGATCAGCAAAACACCAGGTAATTGGCATCGTTTATAAGTAAATATGGCAGCCTCCATATCTTGCTCATTTCAGGAGTCCTTTAATACCAGACCTATGTGAAATGGTCATAGGTAGTAAAATTACTTAAAAGGGCGTTGTACATCGTATATGCAAAGTACTGTTTAAAGAATTTGTGAATTTAGGGATAAGTGCCCGATACATTTTTTTTCCCCTTTTTAAACATATATACTTTGGTGTTATTACATTTGTAAGACCTATCAAAATAATTTCCCTGGTAGAGTCGGACAGGTCAACATGCTTGGTAATCTGCAAGCTTGAGGCCTGCATCGAGTCGGGTACCAGTTTTGATTTAATCAGTTTGCGGGTCGGGTACGGGTAGCGGGTCGGGTACCAGATTAATCAGAAAGCGGGTTGCGGGTGAGGTGCGAGTAGCGGAGCTGCGGTTGCAGGTTGGGTGTAGGTCTGAAAATTAGACCTGCACAGGGCATCAGGTCGGGTACACGCGGGTTACCTGAAATACGGGTCGGGTTCATGCACATGTTTTGATTTAATCGGGTTGCGGGTAGGGGTCTGAAAAATTAGACCTGCGCAGGCCTCTACTGCAAGCTCCTGAATGGGCTGAACCCCTCCATTTGTACATGGTGTCAGGGCTTACTGTGAGGATGGATCACTTGTAATGAACGGTTACATAAGACACATAGGGGAACATAGGACTGCTAGCTGAGATCTAAGCATATATTCAGAGACGTTCTTTCACAAGCTGCTAAAGGAAATGAAACTCATCTGAACATTAGTTTGTGATAAAACATTTAAAAATAGTTCATGGGAAATGCTCTGACATGCTGTGAAATAGACAGCCTTGTGCACAGGACTTGGATGATCAATGATCTAGGAATATAAAACACCGTTCTAACACAAATCAAATATTTATGATACCAGGCAGAGGAGGAAGAGGAAAAATTGGAACAGCGCTAATATCCTGATCCTGTCAAATACACACATTCCAGACAGCTTATAGCTTTACTTTACTCCCTTTTCCTCAATGATCCTCAATAGATGCCCTAATGATGCCCGTAGACTCGGAACAATGCCAGCAGAAACAGAGGAGGCACTTCAGACAGGCACACTTCTCTGGCGATATGCACTTTACTGTAACTGCACAATATAAACAACTCTGGTAGCGGCTATATTAATCTCCAAAAATGCTGATTTTCTGCATCTTGCTGTTGCATACTGATGATGCTCTGGCTAGAATACTTTCTAAAATCACTGACCCAGAAAGAGTCAGCAGCACACAGGTGCAATCATCACATTGGGGGGGGGGGGGGGGGGGGGGGGTGCTGGGGAGATCATTCATTGTTTCAACTGACAAAGTAAGAATGAGTGCTGAACAGAAATGCTGATGGGCTACAGCCAAGTCACCTGTTCTAGAGAGGGGAGGGGCATGAATAGTGACAGACAAGCAAGCAGTGCCCAACAGACTGAAGAACAATGTGAGACAATAACAATCGGTCGTGATGGATTACTGAACTGGGTCATGAGACATTTCTGCTGACAGACCTTTGTCTAATGATTATTTTTGTACCAAATCCACAGCCCTGGTAAGTATTAGACTAAGGAATCGGAGTCTGAGCCATTTTGGGTACCTGGAGTTGGAGGTTTGATAAACTGATAAGTTGGAGTCGGATGATATTTGTACCAACTCCACAGCCCTGTTTAAAGAGCAAGCACTTGATAGTGTGCTTTAAATGAGTCTATGATCAATAATGCAACTATGGGCTGGTGCACACCAACAGCGCTTCTGAGCGCTTTTAAAAAACGCTAGTGCTTTAAAAAGCACTTGAATAATGTATTAGAATGGGATGGATCACACCAGAGTGATGAGATTTCTTTTCCCAACCGCAAACACCAGGTCCTGCAGCATTTCTGCGGCAATTCAGCCTCAATGTTAAGTATAAGAAAGTGGAAAATCGCTCTGAAAAGCGCTAGAACAGATCGATTTTCCAAGAGTTTTGTGACAAAACTAGTACACAAGCAGCTGTACTGTACATAAAAAAAAATGCTAGGGATGAATAGAAAATCGCTAGGCACATGCCTAGAATCTAAAGCGCTTTCTGGTGTGCACTGGTGCTTACATCTCCAATTTTGCTTCTGCCACTGTTTTGTTTTTTATAAAAAGAGTTAGCAGCCTATACTCAGGGTTTGCGGATATTTACAGCACTACAACAAAAAGGAAAGTGACAAGTGCTGAGATTCAGCTTACAAATGTAAAAGCAGTTCAGAAAGTTCCAAAATAGATAATCCAAGCAAAGATCAGCATACAATGTAGATTGTTTAAAGTGAGCATAAGCAAAGTGTAATAGCATAAACAGTATGTACTGCAGGCAACATGTATGAATCTTAAAAAAAGGCAAGTTCTGGTCAGTCCATACTACCAAGAAACAGTAGTGCTCCGCTTGCAAAAACATAAGTAAAGCGGTATAAAACCCTGAAATAATATTCAATAAAAACATGTTTACCTACTTTTTATATGCCATATGGTTATCATATTTGCATTTGTACATAAGTATTATTCATTTAGAAATTATATGTTCCCAAAGTACACTTTTTTTCCTCCGAGAGCTGACTTAGAATGTTATTTTTAACTGTTTTAAGGCTCGTACACACGTCGGATTTTCGCAAACGACCCGTCGTTTGGATGTCTGAACGTCCGGTCATTTGGACATCAAATCAGGTGTGTGTACAGTCTGTCGTTCAGCTGATAAGACTGGATTTGAACGATCCCCCAAGCGGATCGCTCAAGTCCAGTCTTATCAGCTGAACGACAGACTATTTTATTTACATTCTTCACTTGATTCAATTAAATACAAGATAACATTAACTCCACTTCGGATGCGTCCAGCTTTGCTGGCAGGGAACTTCTAAAGGTGCCCATACACTTACACGATTTCCCGCTGATAGACAGCAGATTGGATCGCTGTGATTGAATCTGCTGTGAAATCACTGCGCAAACGCTGACCGATCGACCGATGTCCATCCAAAATCGATCGATCCCGTCGATCTGTCTGCGCAGAAGATTTCGCTCGATCGCCCGCGGGTCAGGAGTGAGTCGTTAGCGGCGTTCGAATGGCCGACGACCGACGCTAGCGGCAATACACTACCTGATCCAGACGGCGCGAGTCCCCGCTGTCCCTTCTCCACCCTGGGCTCCGGCTGGCTTCACTTCCAGAAGCCAGCAGGATTATTATATTGAGAACAAAAAGCAAAAATTTAAAAAGTTACGTGTGAGATTTCAAATCCAATTCCTAGGATTTGTCCAGTCTCACTTTCATCTACATGACCATTGCATATAATAACCATGTTATGATGAAAATCATTGAGGCCCGGTTCACAGTGGTCTGTTGCGGTGCAGAATAATTCTGCATGTCAACTCACTGCCCATACAAGTCTATAGTCCTATTCACAATACTGAGTTGTAACTTTAGATTGTAAGCTCGCAAGGGCAGGGCTCTCACCCTTTTGTGTCATGGAATGTTATTAATTCAATTGCTTGCACACTGTTAGAAATGTATACATTTTAGTCATCATGTTAAATCAAGTTGTAATCAGCAGTGCTGTATCTTGTATCAGTGTTCATATTTCATGTATATCATTGTCTGTATCATTATGTATCCCTTGATTGTTTTCTTACATTGTACAGCGCCACGGAATATGTTGGTTTAAATATAGTATAAATAAATATAAGTATAAATAAATAATAATAATAAATAACTGATCGAGTTATTCTAACTCGCTGCATGCAGGCTTTGTATTAAAAGTCTATGTCCAGTCTCCATTGCAGTATATACACACACACACACACACACACACACACACACACACACACACACACACACACACACACACACACACACACACACACACACACACACACACACACACACACACACACACACACACACACACACACACACACACACACACACACACACACACACACACACACACACACACACACACACACACACACACACACACACACACACACACACACACACTGCAATTGTGTTGCTGTATTTTCTGGGTGAGCAGGGCTAGTTTCTATAATGTTACAGCTTGATATTATACAAGCATGTAAGGTTTATGAACCATGCATACAGTAATCTGGCACAGCAAGTTTTAGAAAGTATTTTTAAAATTAAATTTTAAACCATCACTTGCACTTCTCACCCTGGGGTTATGGACTTTACTGTGCATTTATTATGCTATGTGTAATCTCTAAGAGAAAGTTATATAATCAGACCTCTGACCTACAAGAAAAACGTGTTCACATGTGCAAGTCAGGAAGAGGTATAGACAGCAGCCTGTGCAGTCACAAAACAAGGGGGAGCAAATAGCCTACATTGGATATAAACTACAATATGTATATTTGTAAGAAGTCAATGCTTATCTACTAGTGAGAGGTGTTCATAAAATACATACCATTTTACTGAGGCAAACTGATGTTTACAGTGTGGAAAGCTGTAGTTTCCTGGGTATAACAGTACAGTGATTTCCACCAACAAGCAGAATTCTACTATACTATCCAGTCACTTCACTGCTAAAGTAACATGTATAATTCCCAAAGCAAAAAAAATGTCTCTCGCCTTGCGGCGCTGGGTCCCCAGTTTGAATCTCAGCCAGGGCACTATCTGCACAGAGGGTGTGTGTTTTCCCCATGTCTGCATGGGTTTCCTCCAGGCACTCTGGTTTCTTCTCATATCCCAAAAACATACAGATACGTTAATTGGCTTTCCCCTAAAAATTGGCCCAAGACTACAATACATACAGTACACATACATAGACTTATGACTGTGGTAGGGATTAGATTGTGAGCTCTTCTGAGGACAGTTAGTAACTAGACAATATACTCTGTACAGTGCTGCAAAAGATGTTGCAGGTCCATGCAGGACTTTTCCTCAACAGACAGTGGTGCAATTTATTTGAGGAATGACATGCTTCTGCTCCAGGCACTGCAACACACCCTGCAAAGGAGACAGGAATGTTGCATTACAATGCAAGGATCATGTTTAGTGTAAGGTGGACACAAGTGAAGCTTCTTCCACTTGGAATGCACAGGCAGATTTGAAAACACTGCAGCCCATAGCAATGACAGTTTGGTGGAGAAAGCAGCCAATGTCATCACCCCACACCAGTGATTTATCTGACACCAGTTGGCCTTCATTCAAACTATAAAATATACTGGGTGTATATGTACTCCAGCACATAAACAACTGCAAAATGGCATTGGTGGGAGGTTAGAGGGGAGTGAGAATTTTTTTCATGAACTAGCCTATTGATTAATATGGGCTATCAGTTCTAATGCAGTTTTGAATTTCAGGGGGAAAAAAAAAAAACAACAACAAAGGAGGCCTCAAGCAAGAAAAGCTTATACATAGACAAACACAAACACCGCAGCCGAGTGCCTATACAGCAAGGTCATTTTTACACACAGCTCCAGTCATGTGTTGAGAAATGCAGTTTCTATTTTGAAAAACCAAACAAATCAGCAGGAGTGACAAGGCTGTATGGTACTACATAAAACAACTCAACCTTTACCATTAGAAATGTGAAAGCAGGGGGCGTGGCCAGCATCCGGAGGAAGACGGACGCCAACTAGCTGAGCTCCTGATCCAGCCTGTCCGCAGCGTCACACAACATGCCTCAGCCAGGGCTCATGACTGCTCCTGAACCGGAGGATATGTCGCTGGACGCGGACCCGTCCAAGAAGAGGAAGAAGAAGCCGCCAAAGTTACAAAAACTCACGGACTTCTTCTCCCCTGCCTCAGCACAACTCGGCCAAGATGGCGCCGGAGGCCCCGTCCTGTCCGCGCCACTAGCCGCCACCGCAACAGAAGCGGCCCAGCACAGAACGGCAGAGGACTCTTCCTCCTCCCCAGAGAATGCCTCTCCCTTCCAGAGCCCGGCTAAAGCTCGACCACGGAGAGAGGTGATGTGCAGCACAGAGGGAGCAGAGTTCCCAGACGACCAGGAAGGATTACCACGCGGTAAGAAACTCCCTGCTTTCCCCATGGAGGCCTTCCCAGCCTCAGAGCAGACTGCTTCCCAAGCATATATAAAAGATATACTTCTAACCTTTAAAACATCGCTCCTCTCTGACATAGCTAATCTAACTGACAATCTCCATCAAGAGATATCAGCCCTTGGAGAAAGAGTCCATAGATCAGAAGACAAGCTGTCAGAGCTTACTAAGGCGCACAATAACATGATTGAAGTGGCAGAAGCGAACTCCTCTGACAGACTGGCTCAAGTTTAAATCGGCAGATCTGGAAGATCGCAGTCGGAGAAATAACCTCAACCATAGGCTGCCCAAGCCTGCACATCTCCCCGACTCTATCCCACGCGATGTTATAGCCAGGTTCCTCTTCTACGAAGTGAAAGAAGCTCTCACTATTGCAATTCGGAAAGCCGGAGCCCTTCCGGATCCGTATACAAACATTCATATCTACAATGACCTATCGCCCTTTACATTGCAACTAAGAAAAGATCTTCAACCCTTCACTAAAGCATTGCAATCACTGCAGATCCAATACAAATGGGGCTTCCCCACTAAGCTGCTTTTTTCTTTCCGCAATAAGCAATATGCGGTGACCTCTACCGATGCGGGCTACAAACTGTTCAGACAGTTGCAAATAAATATCCCAGAAGGAGCTATTAGACCACATCCTTCTCCAACTGCTAAATTGGCCCTGGAGTGGCGCTCTCAGAACAAGCACTAAGGGCAGGCTGGGCATAGTTTTGTGCCAGCACTTCCCCTTTGGCCATCTGTGACATTTTGTGGCTACTACCTTTTGTAACTGCAAGTTTAAGTTTTTCTCCCCCAGTCATTGACATGTGGCTACTAGAACTTTTCCACATGAGATGTTATATTAGTAGTTTAGAAGTTTATAAGACGTGTTCTTGGTGTGCATATATGTGTTTGTTGATGTGTACCAGGTCAAATTTGAATTTGATGATGACGATTAAAATGTTGCAGAATACCGGGATCCCCCAAGTAATCTCCCCCCGATGGGCAGCTAACAGTCTTTTAGACTCAGCAAGAACAGGCATAGCACCCCAATTTACCCAATGCCTCTGAAAATTGCATCCTTAAACGTGAGGGGCCTAAACGCAGCAGTTAAAAGACACTGGTTTTGGAAAGAGGTGAAGATGTATTCGCCTCATATCATGTTCGCACAAGAAACCCACTTAGTAAAAAAGGACACACGTTTGTGCTCTTAGGCCTAGTGCACACCAGAGCGGTTCGGCTGCAGTTTGCGATCCGCTTGCGGGTGCGGATCTGCTAGGGTAATGTATTTCAATGGGCTGGTGCACACCAGAGCGGGAGGCGTTTTGCAGAAACGCATACTCCCGGGCTGCTGCAGATTTTAGATTGCGGATGCGTTTCTGCCTCAATGTTAAGTATAGGAAAAACGCAAACCGCTCTGAAAAACGGCACTTCAGAGCGGTTTGCCAGGCGTTTTTTGTTACAGTAGCTGTTCAGTAACAGCTTTACTGTAACAATACAGGAAATCTACTATACCAAAACCGCTACACAAAACCGCAAAACGCTAGCTGAAACGCTGCAGAAAAATAACAAAAAGCGTTTCAAAATCTGCTAGCATTTTGCGGATCTGCTAGCGGTTTTTGGTGTGCACCAGGCCTAACAGTACATTCCCTACTATCCTCCATAGTACTTACTCAAAAAAAAAAAGAGGTGTTTTAATTGCCTTTCATAAGGACCTGAAAGTAACTCCTGATAAAATAATTTCGAACCCCATGGGTAGATTTATTATCTTTATTGGCCGAATTAATGATCAGCTCTTCACATTAGTAAATATTTACAGTCCGAACCAAGGGCAAAAAACATTCCTGCAAAAACTCTGCGATAGAATCAAACTAGAGAAAAAAGGCAGAATTTTATTGGGCGGAGACTTTAATGCTTTAATTTCACAGATTGATTCCACAGCCAGAAGGCAGAGCCCCCTGGTATCCATTGACAAACAAATTAAGTGGAATGGGTTTTTTGACCCGTGGAGAATTTTTCATGGTACTGAAAAAGATTTCTCACACTTCTCTTCGGTCCACAAAACCCATTCGCGAATTGATATATTCTTGACTGACAAAGTGTTATTGCAGGATGTTATCAGTACCTCGATAGGCAACAAAACGTTATCGGACCATGCCCCCATCTTCATCTCGATTAAAGACGGGCCCCTCCCAAAAAAACCATCCTTTTGAAACCTCAACAATTCCCTCCTATTAGATGATCTATTTATGTCTGCATTGAGGAGAGACCTGCAAGAATTTTTCAATTAACTCGGGTCGAGAAGTTGGGCTGGCCTCGGTATGGGCCGCCCAAAAAGCCTTTGTGAGAGGCATCCTGATTAGACAGGGCACTAAGATGAAAAAGATCAGATCAAAAACATACGATGACCTCCTATCCCAAATCTCTATAAAAGAAGCAATATTGAAACAGAGTTTCTCCCCTGCATTAGAAAAAGAAATTTTTTCAATAAGAGAACAAATTAAAACACATATCCAAACGAGCTACGATCACATGCTTCAAAAAGCTAAACTAAACTTTTACTCGCAGGGAAACAAAACAAGCAAATTATTAGCTAGATCACTACAGCATAAACGAACCAAAGCTATGATCCACTCTATGACCAACCCTTCCAATAATCAGAAGGTGACTAACCCCAAAGACATAGCAGAGCTTTTTAGTGATTATTACGCCAACCTTTACAACATCAATTGCGATACTAACACACACCAGCCTTCCCTACAAGACATTAATACTTTCCTAGAATCCATAACTTTACCCCAAATTTCCCCCGACCAATTAAGCTACTTGAACAAGCCATTCTCTGAATTGGAAATAAGGAAGCTCATATCCCAACTTAAAAGAAATAAGGCCCCTGGCCCGGATGGCTTCACAAATGAATACCTTAGAGCAGGGGTCCCCAACCACCGGGCCGCGGCCCACTGCCGGTCCGTGGGCAGTTGCCAGCTGGGCCGCGGCGGGTCTGGCCTCTCACCCCCCTCCCCCCGCGGCCGCCGCTCCTGTCACCTTATGAGCTGGCGGCCGCTTCCTGTCACAGATTCCCCGGAGCCGCTTTGAGGATTGCAGCATCTCCTTTTACAGCAGCGCTTCCTGCGCAGCTGCTGTAAGGAGGGAAGAAAGCGAGACAGCGCCGGTTTCCATGGTAACGGCGATCGCCGCTACAGGAAGCCGCTGCCCCGCTTTCTTCCCTCCTTACAGCAGCTGCGCAGGAAGCGCTGCTGTAATAGGAGATGCTGCATTCCTCATAGCGGCTCCGGGGAATCTGTGACAGGAAGCGGCCGCCAGCTCAAAGCAGGTAACAGAAGCGGCGGCCGCGGGGGGAGGGGGGCTACACTGGGGCACTATACTAGCTATCCTGGGGCACTATACTAGCTGCACATGGGGCACTATGCTAGCTATACTGGGGCACACTGGGCACTATACTAGCACTATACTAGCTATACTGGGGCATACTGGGCACTATATTAGCTATACTGGGGCACACTGGGTACTATACTGGGGCACACTAGGCACTATACTAGCTATCCTGGGGCACACTGGGCACTATACTAGCTATACTGGGGAACACTGGGCACTATACTGGTGCACACTAGGCACTATACTAGCTATCCTGGGGCACACTGGGCACTATACTAGCTATCCTGGGGCACACTGGGCACTATACTAGCTATCCTGGGGCACACTGGGCACTATACTAGCTATCCTGGGGCACACTGGGCACTATACTAGCTATACTGGGGAACACTGGGCACTATACTGGTGCACACTAGGCACTATACTAGCTATCCTGGGGCACACTGGGCACTATACTAGCTATCCTGGGGCACACTGGGCACTATACTAGCTATCCTGGGGCACACTAGGCACTATACTAGCTATCCTGGGGCACACTGGGCACTATACTAGCTATCCTGGGGCACACTGGGCACTATACTAGCTATCCTGGGGCACTATACTAGCTATCCTGGGGCACACTGGGCACTATACTAGCTATCCTGGGGCACATGGGGCACTATACTAGCTATACTGGGGCACACTGGGCACTATACTAGCTATCCTGGGGCACATGGGGCATTATACTAGCTATACTGGGGCACACTGGGCACTGTAATAGCTATCCTGGGGCACACTGGGCACTATACTAGCTATCCTGGGGCACATGGGGCACTATGCTAGCTATACTGGGGCACACTGGGCACTATACTAGCACTATACTAGCTATACTGGGGCATACTGGGCACTATATTAGCTATACTGGGGCACACTGGGTACTATACTGGGGCACACTAGGCACTATACTAGCTATCCTGGGGCACACTGGGCACTATACTAGCTATCCTGGGGCACTATACTAGCTATCCTGGGGCACACTGGGCACTATACTAGCTATCCTGGGGCACATGGGGCACTATACTAGCTATACTGGGGCACACTGGGCACTATACTAGCTATCCTGGGGCACATGGGGCACTATACTAGCTATACTGGGGCACACTGGGCACTGTAATAGCTATCCTGGGGCACACTGGGCACTATACTAGCTATCCTGGGGCACTATACTACCTATCCTGGGGCACTATACTAGCTATCCTGGGGCACATGGGCACTATACTAGCTATACTGGGGCACACTGGGCACTGTACTAGCTATCCTGGGGCACTATACTAGATATACTGGGGCAGACTGGGCACTATACTAGCTATCCTGGGGCACACTGGGCACTATACTAGCTATCCTGGGGCACACAGGGCACTATACTAGCTATTCTGGGGCACTATATTAGCTATCATGGGGCACTATACTAGCTATCATGGGGCACTATACTAGCTATACTGGGGCACACTGGGCACTATACTAACTATACTGGGGCACTATACTAGCTGCAGCGGGGTACCTAGACTCCCTATACTGGGGCAACTGTGCTTGCTGTGCCGCCGCGAATATCCACCCCCCCCCCCCCCCCCCCCACGGGCCCCAGAGAAAATTTTGGACGGTTACCGGTCCCCGGGCCGAAAAAGGTTGGGGACCCCTGCCTTAGAGCAACAATAGACGTAGTAACACCTCACTTAACATGTCTGTACACTGCATTCAAAGAAGGTCTCCCGATTCCCAAAGAGTTCTTGGAAGCAACAATAACGGTCATCCCCAAACCGGGTAAGGACCACGAGGACCCGGCCAACTTTAGACCCATCGCTCTCCTCAATGCAGATATCAAACTATATGCTAAGCTTCTAGCAAACCGGATGAAAGAAATAACCCCTGATCTGTTAAATTATGACCAGGTAGGCTTTACAAAGGGGAGACAGGCCAACGATGGAACACGTAGAATGATGGATCTGCTGAGACATGTGGAGCTCTGTCGGACGCCTTCTCTGCTCCTAACTTTGGATCGCGGAGAAGGCGTTCGACAGGGTGCACTGGCAATTTCTCAGATCTACCCTTATAAAATTTGGTATTCAAGGCCCGATACTCACCGCCATTATGGCCCTTTACTCTCGTCCATCGGCCAGGGTCAACGCGGCAGGTTTCCTATCCAGCCCCTTTGATATCACAAATGGGACTAGGCAGGGCTGCCCATTGTCCCCGCTTATTTTTGTCCTAATAATGGAGACCCTAGCCCAAAAAATAAGATCTAAGGAATAAAGGGAATTCAAGTTGGGAAGTCACAACACACTATTAGCCTTTTCGCGGAAGATGTCGCGTTGATCCTGACCGATCCAATAAATTCTCTGGGACAAGTAATGAACGATATAGCCTCCTTTTCAGAGGCTTCTTACTACAAACTAAACTTACATAAAACGGTAATTCTAGGATTAAATATCCCCGCCTCAACAAGAGCAGACATTGAAAAAAAATACAGATTTTGCTGGGCTGAAAAGGAAGTGTCCTACCTGGGGATTAAATTAACAGCTAAAGCAGATAACCTCTTTTCCAGTAATTACATCCCCCTGCTAAACAATATCAAACAAGATTGCAAAGATCTAGCTAAGAACTGGATCTCATGGTCGGGTCGTATCGCAGCATATAAGATGTTTATCTTGCCAAAGATTCTGTATGTTATGAGAACAGTTAATATTCCAATACGTAAAGCATTTTTAAATGATTTGAAGAAATGTATAAATTACTATGTGTGGAAAGGGAAAAAAGTGAGAATCCCTTACAATACAATGATTCTCCCAAAAAAAGAAGGAGGTATGGGTCTGCCAGCAATGCAAATTTACTATCAAGCAACGAGATTAGAGGCAATCAAATATTGGTGGTCTGTGCCTGCCAATAAACCATGGGTTGAAATCGAGCACAAACTACTGAAATGCTGCCCAAGACAAGTCCTAGAAGCCATGCTCCTGGGAGCAAAGAGGCCGCTTTCCCTCTACCCAACTATCCAGGCTCTCCTGCTGACATGGGAACACTTTGTCAAATTCCCGCCGAAGACGTCCCTGTCTCATAGTCCTATCATCTCCTTAAATGCCCTCGAAACCTTTAGCCCCAATCTAAACCTACCCTTATGGTCCAAAGTTAAAATTACCTCACTAAACCAACTGTTTCAAGGTACTCAGTTTAAATCATTTGAGGAATTACATAAAGAATTCCAATTACCACACAACCAACTCTTTACCTACCACAGGATTTATAGCCTGATCAAAACTAATAAAATTAAGATTCCCCAGCTTCCCAGCCATATCCTAACAGCCATTAACAATAAAGGCCCCCCCGATTTGACCGGAGGTATATCCATGTGGTACTCGTCCCTGTTAGAAGGGAGTGACGCCTCAATGAAAAGATTTGCTCTAGCCTGGTCCAATGACCTACAATCTAACATAACTGAACAACTCCTTAGGACCACGTCTAAAATCCTAAAACTATCAAAGAACAACTCCCATTGGGAACTCTCTCGTAAAGTAATTTTTAGGTGGTATCTGACCCCCAGGAGATTGGCCTCATTCTCAGAGGATAACTCCCCCAACTGTTGGCATTGTAAAAAATCAGTGGGGACTCTACTCCACATGCTATGGGAGTGCCCCCATATTGCCCAATTTTGGGACCAAGTGGAATGCTTACTCAAGAGTTTTTTCCTTCCCAACTTACGACTCTCAGCTAAATTTGCATTACTCTTAATTGGCCTAGAGGAGATCCCTCCAAATTTCCAACCCCAGGTTATGCATATCATCCTGGCGGCTATCTCCCAGATAACTAGCAACTGGAAATCGGCTAATTCTCTAGACATTTCCCAAGTAATCTCCTTAGTATATAACAACCTGAATATGGAATATAAAATCAGACTAAGATCCTCAGTGGACCACAAGCTCTTCACCCTACCCAGTACCTGGTTGGAACACATCAACTAGAACCCGGCTCCTAATACTGCTCCCGGTATACGCTACAGTAAAAGTTAAGTAGGTAGTGTTAGTTAGTTAGTTAGATAGACTAGTTAGACCTCGTCCGTCTAGTTTACAGAGATCAGTTTTCCCTCCCATAACAACATCAAGCAAAAGGTAGACACTCTAGCACTAAATAGGATCTCGAATCCAGGTATCAAGGGCTAACCTTAGGCCCACTGAATTGATACAGTACATTGATGTCTGTAACCTGGGAGTTACCTAGTATAGGTCAAGTAAAAACCCCCAGGTAGGACGAATAGATCAGGAGTGCCTCATATATAAGCCCCTTCAGCTCTTCATGGGAATAAGACAGACGAGAGATGTGAATTTTGTTATGCATGTTAATCATACAAAGTTATAAAAGTATGTGATTGTACGTTGAATACCACTCAGCCAACTGTTTTTTTTTTCTTTTTTTCAGTATTTTGGAATTATATATATGAAACGCAATAAAATCTTATGATGAAAAAAAGAAATGTGAAAGCAAAAGCTACACATAAGCAGTGAGAGGCAGTAACCTCCCTCCCTTTACTAATAAACTTGACACTTCCTGGCTAGCAAATTTAACTTTCCCCCTTAATGAAAACCCGGTTCTTGAGGATTGTCCCAGAGTAAAACAAAATTTCCTTCCTGTCACCCAGGTTTAACCTTCTAACCTGAACTAATAAAGGCAACTTGTCCCTTGCCTTTCACTTAATCATAACCATGCTGACCGATGCCTGACCATTACACAGCTTTTGTCCTCTTCATCCACACTGTTGGCTTCAAGGCAAGCACTTAAGGTGGCCACATGCGATACAATAAAATGATCTGATTTTACGGCAATATGATAAAAACGATCTGATCTCACGAAAAAAATCGAAAGCTTTTTTCATTTGACTGAAAAATCCGATCGGATTTCCCATTTTTTTTTCGTTGTTTATCTATCCAGTAAGCCAGATATTTGTATTCAATTTCTCTAAAGATTGTATGATGTGTGTTAGATTGTCAATTTATTAATATACACACCCAAGCAATTTTCTCAGAGTTTCCAATCATTTTTATCGTATTTGGGGAAAAATTTAACATAGGTGTGTGGTACATTAGTCATATTTTTGAAATGTTACAGTCAGAAAAATTGATTGCAATTCTTAAATTGAACAGATATTTTAAAAATTGTATGGTGTGTGGCCACCACTTAAGGACCAGGGGATTTTCTTCTGATCGGTGCTGCGTGGACTCTCCAGCCCGCAGCCCCGATCAGGAAATAGCCAGGGCGATCAGACTCCCTCCCCCCTTTTTTTCCCACTAGGGGGATGTCCTGCTGGGGGGGGTCTGATCGCCGTCGGCTACCCGCACTTTCCGGGGGGGCTCTTCAAAGCCCTCCTCCGAAATGCTTTCCGCCCTCCCCGGCTTTCCCTCCCTCTCCCTTACCTTCTGAGCGGCGCAGGACGCATATCCATCCTGCGCCTGATAGGATAGGCTTTTGCCTATCAGATGCCGGCGATCCTCGGCCAATGAGAGGCCGGGGATCGCTGATCTACGTCACGGCGCTGCTGCGCAGCAGCGCCGTATGATGTAAACAGTGGGGATTTCTTCCCCGCGTGTTTACATTTTGCCAGCGAGCCGCGATCAGCTGTTCACGGAGACACCCTCCGTAAACTGGCATGGAAAGGTTTCCATGCTATACCACTAACGACCCGCCGACGCCTATCGGCGTTAGGCGGTCGTTAAGTGGTTAACCTTAATCCAGCGTTGTGAACTTCTTGGGTGATCAAACACACATCTGAAGCACCACCGGTGACTCAAGGCAGGTTGTTTAGCTGAGCATCAGAATAGTAGGGAGAGGTGTCATCAGAGATAAACCAAGAAATATAGGTATGCGTCTTGGATCAGAATGATTTCTGAAGTGTATAAAAGGTTCTTACAGGCACCACGTGGAACCCACCAAGATAAAATGTTGCCATTGCTAAGGACAAAGTGAGGAAACAATGGAACTTCTATAGAATGTTAACCAATGTGTTCACGTTGGAGAAAAATAAATCTTACTCTCATTTCCTTATTTCATTCAGAAAGCAATAAAACTACTACACCACACAGAATTACTCTGTAACAATCCGCAACAAATGACGGAAGAAGAAAGGATATAAGGAGAACAAATAACTATAACTAAAACTAAAGAATCGATTTCAAGAAGTGGCTCCCACTATAGTCACTTGATATATTCACCTACATACATCACAATTAATTCCTGCAATTATCAACACCTTAGAATGAGTTTACTGTTGTCACTTCTATTCCATTTACTACAGCTGTGTAAAAGCAATGAATAATGTCCTTTTAAGTGTACAGGTAGTCCACGACTTACAAACGCCCGACTTAGGAACGTCCCGCCGATACGAACGGCATGGATTCGCTGTTTCCATGGGAACAAGTCAAAAAAAATTTCATATTGGACATTTAGTTTTTGAGGTTGTATCTTTTTACCTTTGTAGAAGCATTTTTGCCTTTGCTCAGCGATTCTAATTGTAAACCATTTTAAAAAGGCCATTCCTTAACCATATATAACATTTTGTTTCATTTAAGGCAAAGGTTCTCTCTCGCAGCATTCATGAGAAAATATGAAATTCCCTCCTGACCTTAATAACTGGTTACACCACCTACAGCAACAATAACTGCAACCAAACATTCCTATAGACAATCAATTACCAAACAAATTTGGCGGCCTCAATGTAATATGCGCACCACCCTTGTGGGGAGACACTCAGGTATCATGAACAATATTCATACATAAACTCCAGACCAAAGTGTCTTCATATGCTTCAATAATTTTAATACACAGCCCGCAAAGCTTTATACAAAAACATGGTTCACACTACATCTAAAATTTCTAAAACCAAAGCTACAGCAAGTGAGTGAGCTCTTCTAATTTCCCACTGTCCCCATCATGATAAATCACCGTGTTGATCGCCCAGCGTGACGCCTATGCAAATCAACCAGTGTATCCAATCATGTCTGGACAATTGTGGGCCCTCCACCAGGCGCACACCCAAGGCCTCCTCATTCACACTTTAGCAACCGTGCACTGTTGCTTTAAGATGGAACTTGTTTATGTCTTTTGCTACACCCGGCCAGTCCTTGGATTTCCTCTGATTTTAGATGACCTGATAAGCCTACAAAGCATTGGGGTTATAGCCACTGGGAACACATCAATCACTTTCCTTCCTTATCTACATGAATCCTCAAGTCGGATCTTATCCACGCAATTGACATGTACTGGCCAGCAATATAATCACAGTCCACTACTTCTCAAACCGCTCAGCGGTATCAACAACATTCACTGTAGCACTATGTACTTCCATGTGTAATGGTTGCCATGGGCTGACATGTTACTCACGACCTTCCTGCAGACATTGCTGACTTCAGAGGGAGTTCTACTCAGGGCTTCCCTGATCAAACAGCTGCCCGATGCTCATGTCGCATCACCTCCTCGCTTCCTGCTCCGGTCTCATAACATCTCCCGGCTGTGATGGTAATGCAGCCCGGCGTCCCGGGTAGTGAGCGCTCACTTGCGTCCGCCGAGCCCCGCCCACTGACGCGTTTCGCCCCGCCCACGGGGCTTTCTCAAAGAAAGTACAGTGGGCAGGGCGAAACTCGTCAGTGGGTGGGGCTCGGCGGACGCAAGTGAGCGCTCACTACCCGGGACGCTGGGCTGCATTACCATCACAGCCGGGAGATGTTATGAGACCGGAGCAGGAAGCGAGGAGGTGATGCGACATGAGCATCGGGCAGCTGTTTGATCAGGGAAGCCCTGAGTAGAACTCCCTCTGAAGTCAGCAATGTCTGCAGGAAGGTCGTGAGTTACATGTCAGCCCATGGCAACCATTACACATGGAAGTACATAGTGCTACAGTGAATGTTGTGGATACCGCTGAGCGGTTTGAGAAGTAGTGGACTGTGATTATATTGCTGGCCAGTACATGTCAATTGCGTGGAGAAGATCCGACTTGTGGATTCATGGAGATAAGGAAGGAAAGTGATTGATGTGTTCCCAGTGGCTATATCTCCAATGCTTTGTACGCTTATCAGGTCATCTAAAATCAGAGGAAAGCCAAGGACTGGCCGGGTGTAGCAAAAGACATAAACAAGTTCCATCTTAAAGCAACAGTGCACGGTTGCTAAAGTGTGAATGAGGAGGCCTTGGGTGTGCGCCTGGTGGAGGGCCAACAATTGTCCAGACATGATTGGATACACCGGTTGATTTGCATAGGCGTCACGCTGGGCGATCAACACGGTGATTTACCATGATGAGGACAGTGGGAAATTAGAAGAGCTCACTCACTTGCTGTAGCTTTGGTTTTAGAAATTTTAGATGTAGTGTGAACCATGTTTTTGTATAAAGCGTTGCAGGCTGTGTATTAAAATTATTGAAGCATATGAAGACACTTTAGTTTGGAGTTTATGTACAAACATTGCTATAACCTGATAGCCACCTAACAAATCATCATTTGCAGACCAAATATAGGAAGTTGTAAGTACCAGATCTGATTTTCAGCTAGAGCACAGGGGCTCTAATTACCTCACGGAGGTGGTTTTCACACCTTATCAATAACAGATTTTCAGCTCCCAGCAAGCAAAAACTACTCAGAAAAGAAAAAAGTAGCCCAAAATTACAAATAAGTTTACCATCATTAATCTTACCTACTTTAGAACTTTAGCACTTTCTAAATGCTGAAAACATAGTTTGGAGATAAAATACCCCGTGGGAGAGAACTCAGGAAAAGGGTTATGTGAATCAGGATCATGGAATCAGCATATTCTTCTTGTGTTAGCTTGGGTTTCCTCACAAATCAAAAACGTACTAGCAGATCAACTACCTTTCCCAATAAACTAGCCCTAGAGTGTAGCACAGAATCACAATACAGTGTCTTGCTGAAGAGTAATCTGTACTGCTTATATACTCTGTAATGTACTGTGGAAAACGTGTCAGCACTATATACATGATCAACAATACATTATTGCCATCAAATCAGAAATCTTGCCAATCCAAAATGTTAAGCTCCACCTGAGGGAAAACTGGACATCTATTTGGAGGGGCATGGGGCAGATTTTTTTTTTTTACACTATTGTAAGTATTCAAGGATTCAAAGGAGCAAGAACATCCACACCAATAATTATGTGAGGGTTTTTTTTTTGTTTGTTTTTTTTTACTGTGGACTATTGCATTTGACTTACAGCAGGCATAATTGGGCCCATGTCATTCACAGAGTTCCACTTTTGATTCATTTGACCTAACTCTACAAGACCTAGAGATCATCCAGGTTTTTGTCCCACAAGCGAGTGGAACACTGATATTAATATTACAAAGCAGTGGTTTTCACCCTACCGGTGCCCCATGATGCCCACTTTTGTGGAATCTCTTTCTTAAGCTTAAGACATCAACAGTTTTCTAAAGAGGCTTCTGAACATTTTGTGACTTCCTAGACACACTATCGCTGTACTTTAAGGGTCGTTTTAGGAGTAATTGTTGTAGATTAGCCATTCTTATGCAATGCAATTGTAGAAAGTTTGTGGTTAGTTCTTATGGAAAAGTTCAATATAAAGCAAGTTTTACATCAAAAAGAACTGTCCGAAATCAAGTTGGTATTTGTTCCATAAATGTTGGTCAATTGGTTAAATAACTAAGGAGATACCTTTATTATGTAATTCTACACAAAGTTCATCATGTAAAAAAAGCAAACAAAAAAAAAATGCATGTGCCAAGGCTCACCTTGTCTAGTATTACATTTTCTTAAATATCTATTTGAACATCACAAATCTTTAATTTTGGAAAATATACAACAAAGAAAATTCCAGAAAAAGCAAACAAATTAATCCAAATGTATAGCGTTTTCCAATGGAGACCATTACAAAATAAAAATAAATTAATGGGGAATGTATGTAAAAAAATTATCTTCTTGTGATCCATAAATCACTGTAGGAACAAATAAATAGTAATGCTAAGTATATATTGTACACAGGCCACAGCATGGACAAGCTATAGAGTGAAAAGCAACTTACCAGCAGACTAGAGGAGTACTGGCCCTCAGATGTCAAATCATCATCAGATGGATCAAATTCATGATCACCATCTAGCAGCAACATTGCACATCATTTCAGGAGCCCCACCAGAGTGACAGTGAAACGTGTATTGTCTGATAAAATGAGACAAGCAACTCCCTTCAATGTACCATAAACTTGTGAACTCTGGGACTTGTGAGCAGCATACTATCACAGCTCTTCTGCTCAGTGTGGTTTTCTGGTAAAGGAAATGGCTTTTTCATAGAAGCACATTATTATCTGGAACTAAGAGACCAATAATCGTTTCAGTTGAAGCCACTGCCTTCTGTGTATGTGCAGAGACAATAACCTGCGCGCACTCAGTTAGGTAAAGGCCATGTCCTTGTACTCAGTCACATGCTGTGTGCCTGCTCTTCTATGAAAGCAACGGAGATTAAGTTAATAATTCTTTCATACTCCTTGGAACAGTTTGTTTCTACAATGAACTGATGGGTCAAACAACAATGTTATAGTGTTATCAAACACCACCCACAGGAGTGGTATTATTCTTATTATTTATTGTATTTATAAAGCACCAATATATTACGCAGCGCAGGACAATATATACAATGATACAAGCATGACAGACGTTAACAAGGTTATAGAACAAAGCTATACAAGGCAAACGGTACAAGATGCGTGATCATGCGATTATGGGCTGGTTAGGTAGGCCCAATAATACAAGTACAGGCTGTCATAGTTTAGGCGCACACGATCATGTAGACTACACTAGGGAAGGGAGGACCCTGCCAGAGGCTTACAATCTAAGGTACAGTGGTAGTGGTAGTAAAACTGTTTATAAGCTACTACTTAAACTTGACCATATGTTGTTTTTAAGGAACAAAGCTTTTCGCAGATCATATACTATACAATTTGTGGTAGATCAGGTAAAAGTCCAATATTTTCCATAAGGTGGCATACATTAGTAGTATTTTTGCATCGATATCCAGCCAATATTGGCTGGAAACCGATGCCGCAAACTATTCCCAATCAGTAGCTGGGAGACACGGCAGGCGTACATGGATTTTCAAAGATTTCATGTTGAAATCAATTGAGAAACTAATGTGAGGAGGGATTCAAGCAGATCCATCTCTGATCAGAGAACGGTCAGAGAGAGATCCATCTGTTGGCCATATCAACCTGTGTATGGCCATCTGTACAGCTGCTTAAGGGGCCCATACACCTAACGATTTTCCTGCCGATATACGGCCGATTCGATCACAGTGGTCGAATCGGCTGTGAAACCGCCGCGCACACCGCTGACAGAACGATCGATTTCCGTCCAAAATCGATCGTTCCCGTCGATCCATCCGTGAGGAAGATTTTTCTCGATCGCCGGCAGGTCGAGAGTGCGTCGATAGCAGCGTTCGAATGCTTGAAGGAGTGTTTATTTATCTTTGTATGTGTCAGAGTGGTACAACTAAATATTTTGAATTAAAAAAATGTTTGGTTTGGGTCCACTTTAAGTCATCGTGTTTTAATAGTTTGGTCTGGCAAGGTTCCAGTAGTTTTGTACTACATTAAACTGTACACAGCTAGAGCATTTCACAGTTTGATCAATTTTAGATTTTAGATAAGATCTTATCAAATCTAATGGTGTAAAGTGGCTGACCAGGTAAAGGTGGCCATACACTGGTCGATCTGCCATCAGATTCGACCAACAGATAAATCCCTCTCTGATCGAATATGATCAGAGATGGATCGTATGGCCACCTTTACTGCAAACAGATTGTGATCGGTTTCAGGCTGAAATCTTTTCACAATCTGTGGAGCTGCCCCCCCTGCATACATTACCTGTTCCAGCCGGTGCGAATGTCCCCTGGTCCCCGCTGTCTCGTCTCCGCTGGGTTCCGGACCGTTCCTGCAGCTACACAGAACTTCCTGTCCCGGCAGGAAGTTTAAACAGTAGATTGCCCTCTCCTGTTTAAACTTCCCCTTGACAGAAAGTTCAGTAGCTGCAGGAACGGTCTGGAGCCCGGAGCAGAGAAGAGACAGCGGGGACCAGGGGACTCTCGCCTGCCGGAACAGGTAATGTATGCAGGGGGGGCAGCTCCACAGATTGTGAAAAGATTTCAGCCTGAAACCGATCACAATCTGTTTGCAGTAAAGGTGGCCATACGATCCCTCTCTGATCATATTCGATCAGAGAGGGATTTATCTGTTGGTCGAATCTGATGGCAGATCGACCAGTGTATGGCCACCTTTACCTGGTCAGCCACTTTACACCATTAGATTTGATAAGATCTTATCTAAAATCTAAAATTGATCAAACTGTGAAATGCTCTAGCTGTGTACAGTTTAATGTAGTACAAAACTACTGGAACCTTGCCAGACCAAACTATTAAAACACGATGACTTAAAGTGGACGATGACTTAAAGTGGACCCAAACCAAACATTTTTTTAATTCAAAATATTTAGTTGTACCACTCTGACACATACAAAGATAAATAAACACTCCTTCAAGCCTATGAGCATTTCAGTGCATGCTTTTCACCCTTCTCTTTGCATAACTAGGGTTATACAGGTGGCAGCCATTAACAATTCCTCCTTTGCTTGCAATCTCCTACTCCACCAGTCTGCCAGATTCTGTCCCGGCAATATGAAAGGAAGGGAGGGGTTCCTTCAATAAATGTAAAATATTTTATATTTGTCATCATGCAGAAGAGATTTTCTATAAGTGATACTACACTACCAGAATTCTAGCTAACTTCTCTGCGGACAATTCACCATATCGTTGTGGAACTGCGGATCGATAGGCACACTTCCACTAATCATGGGAATGCCCAAAAATCCAACTATTTTGGTTACAAGTCTCAAGTATAATTCACATTTAATTAACAACCCCATGAATCTTCCACCATGTATGGCGCCATTTCTCATAGTCATTGAATATGTACCACTTACATATATTAAAATAGCGGCTCACCTGATCAGCTCTACTCACCAATTGTTACTGAGAACGTGGGCCTCCAAATATACGCACCATACCTCAACTAGTCCAAATGACAATGTAATTTAGAAATGGAACTCCATCTTGGTAGACTACTTTCTCCCTCAAACCCTGACCCACCAGCAGCAATTGATTGGGATGTCATTACCCAAAAGTAATATAGCTGACCCTTTGAAAATCTATCTGAAATCCTTTTCAGGAGATCCTCCTACAAGAAATCATTGGATTTGAACCACAATGACAAAAAGATGCGGGGGGGGGTAGTCGCAGCCGCTGGCAATTGAGCCAGTGACATGCTATATAGCCGCAACATTATTCAGCATTATACAGGCGGGGGACACAGGCGGCGGACTCGGATTAGGTGCTAGGATGCTAGTAAATTGAAGGAGCACAATGACTCTACTTATTTATGGCAAGGGACACAGGCGGGGGTCGAGCAGGCACTGGGGGCACATGTCATGCATGCTGACAAGTGTACATGATTCACCTGCACCATAATACCACCAGCATATGGTGTAGGGGGCACGTATGTCATGCATGCTGATATATACATGATTCACCTCCACCATAATACCACCAGCATATGGTGGAGGGGGCATTCTGGATGTCATTAGCAATAAACAGTTTACATTCATTCTGTAAACCTATTTCATGCTATCTGCTGATGATTTTGTTCTGCTTTTCCTGTGTATGGTTGTGGCCGGTCATGGATGTGAGTGGTGGTGTGGTTGTGGCATTTCCTACCCACGGCTTATACTCGGGACAAGGATCCCCCCCCCCTTTTTTTTTTCTAGGTAAAAGTGGGGGGGGGGGGGGGTCGGCTTATACTCTGGTCGGCTTATACTTTAGTATATACGGTACATTATTTTCACTGGAGTTCCTCTTTAATTGAACCCCCCTGTGGTAAATTTAGTTGATTGGACATAATTTGGAAAGGCACGAAACTGTCTATATACAGGTCCCACAGTTGACAGTTCATGTCAGAGCATTAAACTCTGGAACAACTAGATGAGTGTACACATGATATATTGTCATAGTACCTTTATCAACTAGAAAGTGTAAACAGATGACATACGTCATATGATAAAAAAGGTTGTGCCACAGAAAAATGGGTAGAGGTGGAGGGGGTAGAAGGATTGCCCGGAGCCAGGGAAAGCTGCCAGAAAAGCAAGTAACAGCAAGCGCACTTCTAGTGTACATGTAAAAAACCCTAGTGAGGATAAAGTGTTGTGGATTATGCTTAAATTATTGGCTGGAGACAAATTTTACATTATACATTTTAATTCTACAAAAACTAAATGTAGAAAATATGGGTATTTAAAATATATATATTTGGCTATGTCAGATGCAAAATGGGAGAGACACTGTTCATGAAAGGGTTAAACCTACAGTGCAGTTGTGCCAAAAGCTGAATACTCAGATCTGTTATGTTTTGACCCATCAATGGAACCCCAGCTAGGAAACGATTGCAGGAATGTGCAATGCTACATACAGACATCGGACAATTGACTCAGGCTGTCAGTTCTTTCATCTCTGCTCGTGCTGAAGGGAAAAGCAACAGGTCATTTGCAGTTTACAGAGCCAAGCAAAATCACATGGCCACATACAAATCAGTAACCCGCTTAATACTCCTGCGCTTTCCTGTCTATCTTTGGAGACTCCACACTGATCATGCACAGGAAAAAGGTTACATCATTCAGTGGAATTTAAGATTTTTTTTTTTTAAATTATGAAGGAAAAAAAAAGGATCATAAAAAGTAACTGCAGAGAGGCACTTTAGTAGGTAGAAAATGCTAATAATATGCCAATGTTCACCAAGCCTATGGGGAATCCAAATGATACGCCTTGAATAATTTATCAGGTGAAAATAAGGTGAAGGGATGAGACGAGATCCTTGGCTGCCACAATTGGGACAGCAAAGGGGCAAGACCTTATTTACACTTCAGCTCAGCCACTCTTCGTGGCATTGGGACTGGGAGACACAGAGATCCAGATGGAGCCACAGGGATGGGAGGGAAAACAAATATCTATTTTATTAGGGATATGTATGCATTTTTTCCTCTCCTAAGTTTGATGTGGTTTAATTTATTTATTCTACTTACTCACCGACAAAAGCCAGTAGGCAGGATGAGTAGGCACACTTCATAGCATATTAATTAGATACAGCCAAGCATGAGGCTTATTGGGAACTAATTTGTGCCCAGAGCTGCAACGCAATTTTTGTTCATTGCACATACTGAAAAATTTAAATGTAACAGTGAGCTGTGTCACTTCTTATGGATCTAAAGCACAGGTGTTTAACTCCAGGCCTGGAGGGCCAGATCCATGCCAGTGTTTAGGATGGATGAGAAAAAGAGGAATGTATTCTACCTGATGGAGCACACCTTTCCGGATTCCTACCCATCAATTACATTTGAGCTGTGTCAAAAACGTGTGAGCCCTGCTTGATTTCCAAATATTTGCCAAATATTTGCCATTATATTGGGCAATCTGAATTGCTATTCCCTAAGCCCCCATTCACACTGCATGCGTTCCCATCCGCGTTTCGGGAATGCGTGCAGGAGGCAGACATGCACGACATCAGACATTGCATAGACTGCACTGTCTGATGTTCACACTGCATGCATTGTGGACCAGTGCGGTCCGGGAACGCATGCTGCATGCATTTTTTGCAGAAACGCGTGGCTGACCCATTCACTTCAGTGAATGGGATCAGCCACGCAATGCATAAAAATGCGGATGGTGTGCGTTCGTATGCGTTGCGTTCTTAACGCATGGCCGCCCGCGTTTCATAATGTGAGCGTGGCCTAACTGCTTAGATACACTAATAGAATATGTAACAGAACTGTCTAAAAACAGGGATCTTTGTTTATTCAATTATTATTAAACTACTCAGGATGTGGACAGAGTATACAATACAATAACATTTGTAACACGTTTTTCTCCCACAGGGCTCAAAGCGCGCGTGCGTGCATGCATGCATGTGTCTCAAATCAATACAGGGTTGCAGACTGGACTGTGTTACAGAGAAAATAGTCAGATGTTAATAAACGCCAGACTTAAAAGGGAAGGTTCAGGGAGGGTGGGTAAAAAATAAAAATCAATTTCCACTTACCTGGGGCTTCCTCCAGCCCGTGGCAGGCAGGAGGTGCCCTCGCCGCCGCTCCGCAGGCTCCCGGTGGTCTCCGGTGGCTAACCTGGCCAGGCCGGCTGCCAGGTCGGGCTCTTCTGCGCTCCAAGGCCCGGAACTTCTGCGTCCCACGCCGGCGCGCTGACGTCATTGGACGTCCTCCGGGCTCTACTGCGCAGGCGCAGTAGTTCTGCGCCTGCGCAGCACAGTACCCACCCTCCCTGAACCTTCCCTTTAAAGAGACACTGAAGTCTCGTAAAAAACATCTTTTTATTTATTATAAAAAATAAATAAAATAAAAATAAAATAAAATTAAAAGTGTTTAACATGATTGTCCTATTTAAACTGCCGCATGCCTGCGGCTGTAATTATCTAAATCCCCCCTCCCTCTTCCCTGCAAAATCCATGACTTTCTTGGTCGTGGATTTTGCTACCCTGTGCGCTTCCGTGTGAGGCAGAGCTATGAGCCGCAGCTCTGCCTCTACACACATCTGTCAGCGCGTGTCTCCGCCTCTCCCCCGCCCCTCTCAGTGAAGGAAGACTGAGAGGGGCGGGGAGATTGCCCCCCCCCAGGGAGTTAGGGGGGTGTAGATAGATTACAGTGGCGGGGATGCGGCGGTTTAGTTAGGACAATCATGTTTAACACATTTTTAAAATAAAAAGATGTTTTTTACAAGACTTCAGAGTCTCTTTAACAGGTGGCTTTTCAGTTTAGACTTAAATGCTTCCTGGGATGGAGTTGTCCTGATTGGGTGTGGAAGGGAGTTCCAAAATCTAGGGGCAGCATGACAGAAGGCTCTGTCTCCAAAGGTTTTGGGGTGGACTTTGGGGGTGACAAAGTTTTTAGATCTCCTTGATCTAAGATTGTGGGAGGTAGGCGATTTATGTTCAAGTTACTAATGTTTTAGGTCAGTCAAGATTATCATATTGGTATTGATCATGCCTTCATATTGATCATATTGGCCTTGTATATTGTAATGTTGACACTCAGCAGATCATATATGCCATTGTGATTTCTTATAATGTGAGCTGTTTATTTTGACCCACACTGTCAATTTTGTTGACAGCATTGCAGTGTCATTCAGTACTAACTGCAGATGATGCAGATCTTTGTGTGGGTGGCCTGTATAGAAAACATTGCAGTAGTCCAACCGTAATGTGATGAAGGCATGAACTAGAGTTGGAAGCTCTGCTGGAGGTATGAGGTGCTTAATTTTTGCAATGTTCCTTAGGTGAAAGAAGGAATGTTTCACAACAGCTGAGATTTGATCCCTGAAGCTAAATTCCCCATCAATCAGTATACCCAGGCTGTGCAACAAGTCTGAGCTCCCTATCCAGAAATATAGCTTGGTGTCATCAGCATAGCAGTGATATGTCAGACCATGTTTTTAGATGATTTTTCTAAGTGACAGAAGAAAAAAGTGTGTACAGCAGTGCATTTAAAAAATACAATGCATGTAAATGCATTAGTGGACACACTAAAATGGGTTCCCTTTGTGAATCTGCATACAACGCAGGGCTGTGGAGTCGGAGTTGGAGTCGAGGAGTCGGGGCAATTTTGGGCACCCGGAGTCAGAGTCGTGGTTTCAGAAACTGAGGAGTCGGAGTCGCATAATTTTTGTACAAAATCCACAGCCCTGTTAAGTATTAGACTAAGGAGTCGGAGTCGGAGTCTGAGCAATTTTGGGTACCCGGAGTCGGAGTCGTGGTTTCAGAAACTGAGGAGTCGGAGTCGGAAGATTTTTGTACCGACTCCACAGCCCTAATACAACGTGCCACAAAAATGTGTTCCATGTGTTCAAGCCATAAGGTGCACAAACACTAAATCGATCGATTTATCTGGCCAAATCAATCATGGTGATTGATGCACCAACATGACAGCCTGGTCGTAGCTTCAATCAACTTCCAGACGAAATCAATTGTTATGGACGGAAAAATCCTGCTCAAAAGGAACGGAGTTGGGTGCCTAGCGATGCATCGACAGTCGGCTGAGGCACCTGCAGAGTGCTTGCAGTGGAGCGCACTCACCAGTCCACCGACACACTCCGTCCTTTCACCTTCATTCCTGCTGGTTGCCTTGTTCTCTGTACCCTGGCAGCATGTTACGAGTCTACCTACAGAAGGTGAAAAAACACAGGGAGCGCCCTGGGAGACAGATGAGTGTGCTCTGCTGTGAAAAACCTCTGAAGAAGCCTCAAGAGAGCACTTAGTGGGGAGGGGGGCCTCACACCCGCCAGTCCTCCTTTCAAGCAAGATCTCTGTCCATAACAATCCCATAATCAGAGCATCCTAAAAACAATATAAATTAATCCAAAGCTTTAATGATAACTGGACTTTTAGTAGTCTGAACGGTAGCCTGTCACAACTGCTAATTTTGAGGAATATCTGTTGCAAATAAACAAACAAACCAGGAAATGATTGTGGCAATGTGGTGGTATGTCCGATATTGCTGAAGATGCACATGACTAGAGTAGCTCACAAAAGAGGTAGTATTTGGTATCACAGAAAGAGGAACAACATGCAATAGAGAAAGAGCTGGGAACGTAAAAATAAAAGCTAAATACTTATGTTTAGGCTCTGGCTGGGAAAAATCTTTATTGAAAAAAAAATTGCAGTAATGGTTGGAGAGTAACACAAAGCCCCTTGGCAGTAATAACCTTGGCGCAGGTTCTCTGATCCTGTGCCCACACGTTCTATAGCCATCTACTCGTTTGTGACAATCATTCTCTAAACCTTACTTTGCTGCACATTGTTTTTAGACATCAAAAATGTGCCTCAGAGCTTTGAAATTATATAGGCAGAAAATATCTGACAATGGGCACACCTGTTGATTCAGAGTACAGGTAATTATGGGTCACGCAGTTTATTTATGAACGTCACCTGAGTCACCTGCTTTGACTCTGTGCCCATTAGCTGAGAGCAGGATCAACAAACTATTGTGTTACTCATCACAATAATTACAAGAGGAAATGTGACTGTTAAACAAGATGCTCCACAAACCAGTTCAGGGCTTTCCAATCTATGAGACATAATTGTTACCGGGACTTGTCCTCTCTGCAGGTGGTACATTGTGGGCTCAGTGATTTAGCTTAGCAGGCTGAAGTTTGTGTTGCTGGAAAGAGCAGCAACTTCAGAACAAAGCCATTCTAAGATAACCATAAAAGCATTGATTTTTACAGGCAGGTTGGGTCGTTCTGATCTAATCTGTCAGTTATCTATGATCCAACGAGCCGCATTGGTTGCAATTTCAATTACCGGCAAAAATTGATTAAAATTGTAATCGTACCAGACGTTGCATTTCAATCGATCCTGGTGGTAGATCAATAATTCATCAATTGCAACACGGCAGTTTGATTGATTCTCAATAGTTTCATGCCGAAGTTTATTGAAAATCAGTGTGACGTGTATGGTGGGATTCAATTCCTCTCTGATCAGAATCAGATCAGGGAGGTATTGATCTGTTTGCCACTTTGGGTGGCAAATCTAAATGTGTATGGCCACCTTAACATCTATGCAAATTTAAAAATGTAACCCTCCCTAGCGGTAAGGACGAGTCTGACTTGTCCAGCTAAAAAGTTGCTGAAACCGGTATGGACCAGGGAGTTTTGTAGCTGTTCCGCAACGCTGGCTCCATTTTTGTTTACTTCTGCAGGCTTCCCTAAGACTGATGGATGCCTGTCAGCACACTGTGGGTAGCGATCTGTGCTACCTACCCACAGTGTGCCAATAAAGAGAACCCGAGAAGGCATAAAAGAGAAAACGAGAGTCTCAAATGTTTAATAATGTAGCCGACCCAAGTTGGGTCAGAGAGCTCAGAGAAGCTCTTTTGCATAGATAACCGAAGTTTAACTCTTCCTGTCCTGGAAACAATATGAGATTCTTTTGTTTACTACCAATGATCAGATTGTCTGATCTGCAGATGAACGTCAGTTAAACAAGGTGTGTATGATGATCTGCCGATCTCATAGACTATGAATGCAATTTGCAGGAATGGATCTTTGGCAGGAACAGATCTTTTGTGTCTGTACAGCACGTTTGTGTGCAGCATCTAACAAAGATTTTTTCTAATGGGGAGTTCAGCTCCATAGAATAGAATGTGTAGAAATGCTCTCATACTACATGAAGGGTGGTAAGATTGGTCTGTGATCTTTCATTTTCCGAAGACTATAGTCTGATGTGTGTATGCACCTTTAGGCTGGAGCACACAGCATATCTCCTTTAAAGCGGATCCGAGACAGTGTTGCCAACTCATCCCTTTAATTACTGACACATATGAATTATACAGGTTTTGGGGCTAAGTAGATGCAGTTAAAGCACTGATTATGGGCAAATAGCCCCAGAACCTGTATAACTTAGATGTGTCAGTAATTAAAGGGATGAGTTGGCAACACTGATCCGAGATGAAAAACTAACTATAACAAGTAACTTATCTATATATGTTATCTAAAGTTTAGATAGATATGCTGTGTAAACTATCTGCAAACCAGGGCTGTGGAGTCGGAGCAATTTTGGGTGCCTGGAGTCGGAGAAAAAAAATGCACCAACTCCGACTCCTAATGAATTTAAACTGTAATTAAAATAGAAAATATGAGAAAATGTTCCATTTCTCAGATAATAGTCATCATAAACAATTTATATATACAGTAATAGCTGTGCTTAGTCCACATAAATGAAATAAACCAATCAAAATTAGTTACTTGTGCTGCTTCAATAAAGCAGTCCCCGTATTTTTAAAGTCAGATATACCGTATTTTTCATACTTTAAGACGCTCCGGACCATAAGACGCAACCAAGTTTAGAGAGTAAAAACAGGCACACACACACAAAAAAACTAAACTTTGTGCATCCATGGTGCAGGGGCTTCTTGTGGATCTTCTCCCACCCAAGCTGTCTATCTAAGCTATAGTAACACCCACTTACACTTATCCCACTGCCCCTCAAGCTGCAATAACCCCCACTTACACTAATCCCAATGCCCCCAACCTGCAATTACCCCACCTATACTAATCCCAATGCTCCCAAGCTGCAATTACACCCACCTATACTAATCCCACTGCCCCCCAAGCTGCAATTACCCCACCTACGCTAATCCCCACCAACAATCATTTAGCATGCATATACTGTGATGCAAAAGGGCAGAGCAGAGAGTGGAAGCTGCAGCTAGCACTGTGACAGTAGCATGGTCTCTGTTACTCACTATCATTTACTCTGTACTGGAAGCCGAAGTGAGGCATGCCTGCAGTTTCTTGAATCTGTACCCACGGCTCCAGCGCGTCTGACTCCCCACACTCAGGACACAGGATAAAAACAAGCAGCCGGCGATGACACTAGTTGCTTCGGGGACATGTGGGAACGAGAACACGGACCTACTGCAGATTGGAAGCTGCAGTAGGTCCGTATTCTCGCTTTCCCCTGCTGTACGTGGGTTTGACCAGCCTGCTTAGAGAATGAAATATGCGTTTAAAGTAATTAGATGGGCCGCTTAGAGAATGATATGCAGAAGTGTTTACCGGTAATTTAGATCGGCGCGCACACTGGAGCAGAGCGCCGTTTGATTGGGGGATCGGGCGCTTGGGTGCAGTGTCCCCCCAAAGCAACTAGTGTCAGCGCCGGCTGCATGCCTTTATCCTGTGTCCTCAGTGCGGGGAGTCAGACGCGCGGGGCTGCAGCAAGTCCTGGAAGTGTCCTTCCTTCAGCTGCAAGAACTTTCAGCGCACATGCACCGGGGTTAAAGAAACGGGGAGGATTCACCGATTGCTGTTGCCGCAGGGACACATAGGGGGACACTGGCGCCGGTCTGAATGTATTATTCGGACTATAAGACGCAGTTACTTTTTCACTTTTGGGGGAGAAAAAGTGCGTCATAGTCCGAAAAATACGGTACATATCTGATTGTGACTGTACAGTATATGATGTGTACACAGGAATCTCATATATACTAAATAACATCTATGCTGTAAGAATAAAGCCTGATGTGTAGCTGTGTCACTAATAGAGATGGTCAATGAGATGGAAATAATTCTGCGTTGATGCTGATTTATGCAAATGTACGCACTCTCTTTGCTCATGAAATCAAATAATTTGATATGTTCAAATTTGGTTTGGTGACTACGAATTAAAGGATACCTGAGACGGATAAAAAAACGTTTTATACATACCTGCGGCTTCCTCCAGCTCCCTTCAGGCCAATCAGTCCCTTGCTGTCCTCCTTCACTTCCTGGATCTTCTGCTAGGAGTCTCGGTAATTCAGCCAGTCAGCTCAGTCCGGGCACATGCCGCTTCCACAGCCAGGAGCGTTCTGCACCTGTGCAATAGTGCTGCGCAGGTGTAGTACGCTCCCGGCGGCGGAGTGTGTGCATGCTCACTACCCCCGACTGGCTCAAGTACCTGGACTCATAGCAAAAGATCCAGAAGGCGGAGGAGAACAGCAAGGGTCTGATTAGCCTGAAAGGGGCTAGAGGAAGCCCCAGGTATGTATAAAAAAAAAAAAAAAAAAAAAATTTAAAAAAAGTCATCTGTCTCAGGTTTACGTTGTTACACAGTAGTACTCTACATATGCACTCCCCACAGAGCTGCAGGGGATCCACTGAGAATGTTGTGCATATTGAACACAGAGGTGTTGTCTATCGCCCATAAACCTGGTTCAGATTGTACATGAAGAATGTGTAATAGAGGAAGAATCTCCTCATTCCCCTGCAGAGTACCTGCACATCACTCTTACATGTACCCACAGTTACATTGCCTAGGGCCTGACAGATGTTCTTTATTCCAGTCTGTACCTTTTACAAGTACTCTTACCAAGGACTAGTTTTAGTCTGAAGAGAATAAATATGGCAGTCTACATATCCTAACCTCAGTTGTCTTTTAAAATTCCTAAGCTTTGGCAGTTTAGAGACGAATTTCAGGTTACATACTTTCAACAAGATTGTAATATGCAAATTAGAGGAGTCGGAGTCGGTTGATTTTTGTACCGACTCCACAGACCTGCTGCAAGCAGCTTCAACAGTTTATGAATATTTATTCCTTTAATACAATGAGGACAGCCATGTTCTGTTTGTCACATTGTCATAGGCTTAGAGCTGGAGATGCTAGCAGTTTGCAGTTTGTAAATTCTGTCTCCTCTCCTCCTCCCTTCTCCCCTCTGCCTCTGAAATCAATGGCTAGTAACACCTCCCCCTCCCCCTGCCTAGACTGAGCTCCTATAAGCTCTTGTTACTATCTGAAAATGCCAAGGCACTGTGAAAAGCTGTGGGAGAGGCTTGTTTAGTTTATATTGAATTAGAGTATTAAAACAAAACAAAACGTATTTGGCTTGAGGTATGCCCTATAAACTATATGAAAGGAACACAATTATGCAATGAGTAAAAGTTTATCTCGGATCCACTTTAAGCCCCTTCTCAACTGCAAAATGCAGCTTACCCAAATCAGCAACTGCAGCAACACTAAGGGCCGGAACACGCTGCACTGCACTTTATAACACAGGTAGCTGTGTGTTACACACTTCTGCACGGCACCTTCATTCATTATTGTAGCACTGCTCCATTCAGCTATGCTGAGCAAGACCACTCTGCGCTGTACTCAAACTACGTGTAGCAGTGTGCTATCTATTCACTGATGTTACTGCCTACGGTATACTGAGACACACTGCTGCAATCTGATCCGGTCCTAAAGCTGGACATACACTATCACCATCACTCCATTTTTCATATTTGATCGATACCATGATCTAAATTCTGATATTACAATCAATATTATGATCAATCATTTCACGACAGACTAAAAAACAACATCACGGATTTGCCTTGCGATCAATTTTAACCCTTAATATTGACTGAAAACAAAATTGAGCAATAATTGAATAGTATATGGGCAGATTAATTGCTCTAACTAAAATGACTTGAAGCCCTTTTCCACCAGAAATCCCACAATGAAAAACAAGCATATCACGGTGGGGTGAGTAAACAGAACAATCGGCCAGTGACTGGCCAAGTCGATTTGCCAGACGGATGCATTGGAGGGCATCGGGCGCCGCTGTACACACGCTAGAGTCTTGGCAGAAGTGGTCGTTAGCCGCCTCGGCCGAGTGTAATCTAGTGTGTCTGTAGCTTAATATTTCATTTGAGGAAATAACACTTTAACCTAGCTGGAAAGCCTTGTCTGTATTTACAAGCAGCCACCCTTGCTGAGCATCTACCACAAGCACATTTACAAGAAAGCAAAAGTGAAAATAAAAATCCAACAGCAAAACGTCAACATCAATGTCTCCAATGCTGCTACATAAGCCATCTCATCAGTACTGCTACTTGCTTGGCTGATAAGGAGCTTTTGGTGCTTGTTGACCAGTGTACTGTACATTATAAAATGAAATATGATTTTTAGTCTAACTAGTAACTCAAAACGACTACATGTATAATGAAAGATTTAAAGTGATATTCCACTACTGAAAACAACAAAAGAGGATTCCCCTCAGACTATACATTACCACAAGGGATTTGGGGGGCTATAATTTGAAATGTGTTACCTGGGTTATAGTTACATTCACTGGAGGTATGATTAATTACTAAATTATTTAAAGGTTATAACTGTTAGCAAGTTTAGGCAGCTTAAAATGGACTTTTGAAATGCAGCAGCTCCACATTACCATCTTAAGTGTTAACACTGCCTTTGTAACAGTTTGCTGTGTAAATATATTTGCGCATGCAATGGGTTAATATTTATATATACTCGCCTAAAGGATTATTAGGTACACCTGTTATTTCTCATTAATGCAGTTATCTGGATAGTGTACTGGTTAAGGGCACCGCCTTTGACATGGGTTCGATTCCTGGCTAGGGTGAGTACCTATTCAGTAATGAGTTCAAGGCAAGACTAGATTACTCGTTACAGATAAGAAGCAGATTCGAGCACCATCCGTCATTCAGCTTGTTTATTTTCAAGACAACTTGTGCAGTCTATACATCAAACAGTTATCACCTGGTGTCCCATGACGGGGCTGTGCGGGATGCGGTGGAGGTGGGTGCTCAGGGCTGTAGAAAGGTCGGCGACGGCCGTTTCGCGTCCACCAGGACGCTTGGTCACGCTGCGTTCCACAAAAATGGCAAAAGCCGGCATATGACGGGGATTAGCCCCGCCCCTTCCGGCTACGCAACGGCGCCAGTGCTTGGAGTTGATTGGTTGGCCACCAGGGGAGTCGGATCTCAGTGCGCATGCGAGGCTTAGTGACGCGCAATAGGTGCGACATACAAGTCGCACAGCAGGCCAAAAATAAATATTTAAATTCTAGGTCCGCTGGTAAGGCGTAGCTAAAAAAGCCACGCCACCCTATTATGTACCCAAAGATGCCCAAATCTGCTTCTTATCTGTAACTAGTTACGATTTACTTTCTTCCTGTCACTAAAGTGAGGCACACGTCAATGGCTGATTGTTGAAACAGTGTAATAAGTGATACAGCGGGGGATCTTGGTCTCACTCCCTCCCTATCCACGGATCCATCCTGTCCCTTATAGGAGTGCCACACTCACTTTCCTTTTGTACAATCTAAGACTAGATTACTCACCATTATTATTTAGCAAAACCATTTCTTTTTTTGTAGCACACACTTTTTCACTTTCAAAACTTATCTGGAATCCCAGTTGCTGGACTCACTATGTGTTTCTTACATATATTTCTTATTTTCCCTTATTTTTCATGAAAATAAAAAATTTGTTGCTTAAGGAAAAAAAAAACAAAATGAAACAAAACCTCTATAAACCCGCTTTAGAGACATTTGTATAATTTCTGTAGACAACAGATTGCTATAAAGTGTTGTCTCCGTTTACACTGGTAACATGTGTTGAACACTGAATACCGCACATTGATTGTCCAGTTGAAGACAAAAAGCTTTTTGTCTGCAGTTCTGGAAAGTCTACAGAAGAGGGTTTCCCATTCTGGCAGGTCAATTCCCGAGCAGACAGGCCATAACTCAAGCGTGCAGAGCAGGAGCTACACAATTTCCATGCAGATGTAGAAGGGTCAGGACAACATACTCTACAGAGAGCTTTAGTCTTGCAGTAATTACACTGCATTTTCTGCCCACAGCTGAGAAAGCCTGGGCCAGATCAAACTACCCATGTTGTGGATTGTTTTGTGATGCAATGTGATGAGCTGTCTCTGAGGGCCCGTTTCCACTAGAGCGAATCCGCATGCGTTGTCTGCATGCGGATTCGCATAACCAATACAAGTGGATGAGACTGTTTCCACTTGTCAGTTTTTTGGTGCGTTTTTCTGTGCAGGATTTTTCTGCACGGTAGGGCCTGCAGAATTCGCCTGCGTGTGGAATGCAGGCGATTCGCAGGCAATGTATTTAATAGGGGAAATCGCACATGCGTTTTTTGCCGCGATTTCGCGTGCGAATTCGCACTAAAACTAATGTACATTGAGCCAGGCAGTGGCATGGTTAAAATCGCTGATAGCCTGCCTATGCGAAATCGCATGCGAAATCGCAGCAAAAATCGCATGCGGAATCGCATCCGCATGCGATTTTGTCAGCGGTGGAATCCCAGCGATTCGCACCGCACTAGTGGAAACGGGCCCTTAGAGAATGACCCGGTTACTATCAGAATTGCATTTATTTCGCCAAGCACGACTGGGTCATGCCCGGAATTGGGCTTGGCACAAGAGTACAGGGCATGTACATAGAAACATAAGGAACAGCATGGCATAGAGCCTAGTGGCATCACTTCACCTCACAAAAACATATACATAAAGTTTCTAAACACAACTGGAACCAAACAGACATACTTTTACTTTTCCCAACACATCTGTCAGGTGGATTACAAGCAGAAAGTCAAGGGCGAGGGGGGGGGTGCATGGCAGAGTTTATTGAGTTCAGTGTAATTACAGCCGAGGGGAAGAAGCTGTTTTTGTGTCTTGTGGTCTTTGTTGAGATGGACCGGTACCTCAGATACCGCCGTCCCAAGGGGAGCTGATTGAAAACCTGGTGGCCAGGGTGGGAGGGATCCTGGGCAATCTTCAGTGCTCTGGAGCGTAGTCTGGTATTGTAGAGGGAGTCAAGGGCAGGGAGTGTGTTCCCGATGATCCTTTCCGCTGACCCTCTGTAGTTTGCGTCTGTTGCCTTCGGTGGAGCCAGCATACCAGACAAGGATGGAAGAGCAGAGGACGGATTCGATGGTTGCGGTATAGAAGTTCGTCAGGAGTTTTTGTGACATGCCGAACTTCTTCAGTTGGCGGAGGAAGTAGAGCCTCTGCAGGGCTTTCCTCTGGGTGGAGACAGTGTTTGCCTTCCACTTCAGGGTGTTGGAGATGGTGGTGCCCAGGAGTCGGACACAGGGCACTTCCTGTACTGCCGTACCTCCAATGTGCAGTGGGGGTGGGGAGGAGGCATGTTTCCTAAAGTCAATGATAATCTCCACGGTTTTTGCCTTGTTGAGGACCAGCTTGTTCTCCTTGCACCAGTGGCAAATCCTGTCCACTTGCTGGCAGTATGCCTGCTCGTCGTTGTTGGAGATCAGGCCGACTATAGTGGTGTCGTCTGCAAATTTGATTACCTTGACAGAGCTTGCCGAGGATCTGCAATTGTTCGTGTACAGGGAGAACATGAATGGTGACAAGACGTAGCCTTGTGGGGCCCCCGTGTTAGTGGTCTTTGGCTGCGAGGAGGTGGAGCCCAGCTTTACCATCTGGGATCTGTTTGTGAGGAAGTCATTGATCCACAGTTGGAGTGTGGGGTGGACCCCGAGCTCGGCCAGATTCTCTTGTAGTATATGGGGGCTAATGGTGTTGAAAGCCGAGCTGAAGTCGAGGAGGAGGACCCTGGTGTATGAATTTGGTTTGTCAAGGTGGTTGTTGACAAGCTCCAGACAGATGTTTATAGCGTCGTCGGTCGACCTATTTGCCCTGTATGCAAATTGATACGGGTCTAGCTGGGTTTCTGTTTTCTGTTTGAGGAGAGGCAGGACCGCCTTTTCGAAAGTTTTCATTATGACCGATGTGAGGGCGACAGGCCTGAAATTATTGAGATCGGATGCGCCCTGCTTTTTGGGTACAGGGATGATGGTGGACCTCTTGAAGCATGCTGGTACTTTGCCACACTGTAGGGACTTGTTGAAGACGGAGGAAAGGATAGGAGCGAGCTGCTGTGCGCATGTTTTCAGGCAGGCTGGCGACACTCCATCAGGGCCTGGGGCTTTCCTGGCCTTTAGCCTCGACAGGTGGCACGCCACGTCCGACTCATTTAGGGCTGGGGGAGGCAAGTTTTGTCCTGGTGGTTCTGCGGTATGAGGTGAAGTTAGGGGGGCCTCTGGCATCGGAAGCTCCACAGGAGCGTTATTCTCCTCGAACCTGCAGTAGAAGTCACTGAGGTCTTCTGCCAGCTCAGTGCTGGGAGGTGCGCTTTGTAATTCCCATTACATGCAGTATTATACAGTGGGTTTTTAAAATTAAAGAATGCTGCAACTGAGTTCCACTATTTTGCAAAGTACCACACAGAGAAGAAAGTATTCAGAATATATCTTGCGCACACTTGAGGACACAAACCCTGGAATTAATAAGGGTCACAAGACATCACAACAATACCCTTTAGGAGGTGTAGCAGTGGCTGGATAGGGCACCACCTTTGACATGGGAGATCAGCAGGTGTATGGGCAGATCAACCAAGAGACATCTTTCTCTGATCGGAGATCTGTTGTCTGCCCAAACATCACTGGCCGATTTCTAATCAATTTCAGCATGAAATCTCTTGGGAATCGGCCTTGTGACGCCACAAATTTTAAAGTCCTTTGAAATGTTTCCATTTGTCCACATAAAGTCACATTTCCTGCTGAAATCTATGGAAAATCAATATGGGAATCGATCCCTCTGTAAACAGAGTTTGATCTGAGAGGTTGGCAATTTATTTACCTGTGGCCAACCTAAAGAAGGTGGACCACTTCCCAGCTGACATGGGATTATTACCCGATTTATTAAAAAAGTGATTTGGCCAATATCTAACCTCTGTTCAGAGCTTTAAAGGACAACTGAAGTGAGAGGGATAAGGAGGCACCCAGATGTATTTCCTTTTAAGCAATACCGGTTGCCTGGCATCCTGCTGACCTTTTGTCTCTAATACTTTTAGCCATAGACCCTGAACAAGCATACAACAGATCAGATTATTGTCCGATCTGACAAGATTAGCAGCATGCTGGTTTCCGATGTTATTCAGACACTACTGCAGACAAAAAGGACTAGCAGGGCTGCCAGGCAACTAGTATTGTTTAAAAGGAAATAAATATGGCAGCCACCATGTGCTTCTGACTACAGTTGTCCTTTAAAGTATCTGTAAAACGGTAATAAGCAGGTCTAATGCAAACCTCTAGAGGCATATTTACAGGTCGAGAGTCCAAAACATGCATGCTTGGATAAACAAACCTGTTTAGTTCAATAGTCCTGGAAGAAGGGGTCAGACTATCCTGTTGCTCACATCAGGTAGAGAAGAAGCCAAATTGTATAAGATGTCAAACCTGGCCAAATCAAATTCATGGCAGGTGATATCAGTCCCAAGACTATTGACAGAGAAAGCCCGGGCTCCTTAAAAATCCTCTGCACACACTGACCTTCCAAGGTATAGGGATTGGGAAGCTCTATCAAAGGCTGAGGAACATAGTCAAAACCATCAAGAGACATCAGATGCCAGTGTCATATCCGTACAAGTATAAATATTTGCAATACTGAACAAACGAGAAGGTTTATAATGTAGTTGCACAAGGCACCAAAGGAAAGGAAGGAGGAGGGGGAGTTAGTTTGGTGTACAGTTCGGGGAACTTGAAGAGGATCTCCAGACTCCTAGAAAATCCATCATACATATTTTGACTACTCTCTAAATAGGTGTACCTTAGGCTCCACTCACACTTGTAATGGCAAAACGCAATGATTTTGCATTGAGGTTTTCCACGATTTCACCACTACTGTGCTTTGCGATTATCATTCCAGTAAATGGAAATTCCAACACAATTGCTTGGAAATGCGTGCAACAATGTTTGCAATCGGCAGAAATCGCAATCCCACTACAGTGGGAGTAATCCCATAGGATTACATGCGCTACAGCGAAACACTGCCGGAAAGCGGAGCCTTAAATAATGAATAACTTACAGTTTACTTCGTTTAAGATGTAGTCAAAGCCGGTTTGACGATTTTAGAACTGCTGGGGGCCAGTAATGGTTACTAGGGGTTTTAAGGTCAGTGGGAGGCAAAGGAGAAGGCTAAGGTTCAGGGTGTCGTATAAGTTAGTTGAGGGTCTAGGCTTCGCTCACACTATTCTAGAGTGGCAGGTCCATTTGCCATTCTATAAGATGAATGGTAATGAATCCACTGTCCTAACAGAAAAAAAATAAGGAGACGTGTGTGAATGGGCCCATATTTTCCTACAAGTCCATTGGTTTGCTGCCTTTCACAAAAAGAAGTAGTCCAGTAGTGCATCTAGTGTGAACACACAGGGTCAGTTTCATAAGACAGGGGAGAAAAAAAAAAAAAGAAAAAAGAAGGCCGTTCTTGGATCGTAAACGGATGGGAACGGATTCAATGTTAACCTATGGATCCGTTCACATCCATCCATTAAAACAGATCCGCTCTGCACGATCCGCTGAACAGACTGCAAGTTTCCTACTGCACCAATTTTTCCGAACCACTGAGCCCAACGGAACGGAAACAGAAGTTGAAGCGTTGCATTTGGGGCAATGAGAAAACGGAACGTTATTCACACTAGTGAAGAAACAGACCGTTCGGAGACCACAATCCTGCCCCAGCCTACTATTTGTTGCACCACACAACTAAATCCATCAAAAAAAAAAAAAAAAAAAAAAAAAAAAACTCCCCAAGCACTTAATACAAGCTGCATGAATCCTCATAGCATGCCACTGGAAATTAATAACCCTCCTACTATTCCTGAATGGCTCACTGAAATACACATGATTAAGCTTATGGAATCTATGACACATGCCATCCATGATACCGAAGAATCATATAACCAAACGTGAATCCACTGGCACATATAGTGGGATGCGAAGGTTTGGGCAACCTTGTTAATAGTTATGATTTCCCTGTATAAATCGTTGGTTACAATAAAAAAAAAAAAAAAAAAGTTAAATATATCATATAGGAGACAAACACAGTGATATGAGAAGTGAAATGAAGTTTATTGGATTTACAGAAAGTGTGCAATAATTGTTTAAACAAAATTAGGCAGGTGCATAAATTTGGGCACCACAAAAAAGAAATGAAATCAATATTAACCACTTCCCGACCGCCTAACGCACAGGGGCGGCCGGGAAGTGGAGCCCTTAAGGACCAGCTCACCCACAGAGGCGGCGGTCCTTGTAAGGGCATGGGCGGAGCGATCGCGTCATCCGTGACGCGATCCTCCGCCGGCGCCTGTCACCGCTCGCCCGCCGCAACATCCCGCCGGCTATACGGAAGCGCCGGCGGGATGTTAACCCCGCGATCGCCGCATACAAAGTGTATAATACACTTTGTAATGTTTACAAAGTGTACTATACAGGCTGCCTCCTGCCCTGGTGGTCCCAGTGTCCGAGGGACCACCAGGGCAGGCTGCAGCCACCCTATGTCGCACCCAAGCACACTGATTTCTCCCCCCATGCCCCAGATCGCCCACAGCACCCCTCAGACCCCCCCTGCCCACCCCCCAGACCCCTGTTTGCACCCAATCACCCCCCTAATCACCCATCACTCCCTGTCACTATCGGTCAACGCTATTTTTTTTATCCCCCCCCCCCTGCCCACTGCCCCCTCCTGATCACCCCCCCACCCCTCAGATTCTCCCCAGACCCCCCCCCCCCCCCGTGTACTGTATGCATCTATCCCCCCTGATCACCTGTCAATCACCCCCTGTCACTGCCACCCATCAATCAGCACCTAACCTGCCCCTTGCGGGCAATCTGATCACCCACCCACACCAATAGTTCGCCCGCAGATCTGACATCAGATCACCACCCAAACGCAGTGTTTACATCTATTCTCTCCTCTAAACACCCACTAATTACCCATCAATCACCCCCTACCACCACCTGTCACTGTTACTGTGACAAAAAATAAAATCTTCTATGAACTCACCGTACTACTAACGGAATACCTTGGGGCGTCTTCTTTCTAAAATGGGGTCATTTGTGGGGTTCCTATACTGTCCTGGCATTTTAGGGGCCCTAAACCGTGAGGAGTAGTCTTGAAACGAAATTTCTCAAAATGACCTGTGAAATCCTAAAGGTACTCATTGGACTTTGGGCCCCTTAGCGCAGTTAGGGTGCAAAAAAGTGCCACACATGTGGTATCGCCGTACTAGTATAATGTGTTTTGGGGTGTATTTTTACACATACCCATGCTGGGTGGGAGAAAGATCTCTGTAAATGGACAATTGTGTGTAAAAAAAAATTTAAAAAATTGTCATTTACAGAGATATTTCTCCCACCCAGCATGGGTATGTGTAAAAATACACCCTAAAACACATTATACTACTTCTCCTGAGTACGGCAATACCACATGTGTGGCACTTTTTTGCAGCCTAACTGCGCTAAGGGGCCCAAAGTCCAATGAGCACCTTAAGGCTACATGGGTGCTTACAAATTAGCACCCCCCAAAATGCGAGGACAGTAAACACACCCCACAAATGACCCCATTTTGGAAAGTAGACACTTCAAGGTATTCAGAGAGGGGCATGGTGAGTCCATGGCAGATTTCATTTTTTTTTGTCGCAAGTTAGAAGAAATGGAAACTTTTTTTTTTTCACAAAGTGTCATTTTCCGCTTACTTGTGACAAAAATTAATATCTTCTATGAACTCACTATGCCTCTCAGTGAATACATTGGGATGTCTTCTTTCCAAAATGGGGTCATTTGGGGGGTATTTATACTATCCTGGAATTCTAGCCCCTCATGAAACATGACAGGGGGTCAGAAAAGTCATAGATGCTTGAAAATGGGAAAATTCACTTTTTGCACCATAGTTTGTAAACGCTATAACTTTTACCCAAACCAATATACACTGAATGGGTTTTTTTTTAATCAAAAACATGTTTGTCCACATTTTTCGCGCTGCATGTATACAGAAATTTTACTTTATTTGAAAAATGTCAGCACAGAAAGTTAAAAAAATCTTTTTTTTGCTAAAATTCATGTCTTTTTTGATGAATATAATAAAAAGTAAAAATCGCAGGAGCAATCAAATAGCACCAAAAGAAAGCTTTATTAGTGACAAGAAAAGGAGCCAAAATTCATTTAGGTGGTAGGTTGTATGAGCGAGCAATAAACCGTCAAAGCTGCAGTGGTCTGAATGGAAAAAAAGTGGCCGGTCCTTAAGGGGGGTAAAGCCCACGGTCCTCAAGTGGTTAAGTAGATCCTCCTTTTGCAGAAATTACAGACTCTAAACGCTTCCTGTAGGTTCCAGTGAGAGTCTGGATTCAGATTGAAGGTATTTTGGACCATTCCTCTTTACAAAACATCTCTAGTTCATTCAGGTTTGATGGCTTCCGAGCATGGACAGCTCTCTTTAACTCTCCCCACAGATTTTCAATTATATTCAGGCCTCGGGACTGAGATGGCCATTCCAGAACATTGTATTTGTTCCTCTGCATGAATGCCTTAGTGGATTTTGAGCAGTGTTTAAGATTGTTGTCTTGTTCAAAGATCCAGCCCCGGCACAGCTTCAGCTTTGTTGTCACCGATTCCTGGACACTGGTCTCCAGAATCTGCTGATACTGAGTGGAATCCATGCGTCCCTCAACTTTGACAAGATTCCCAGTCCCTGCACTGGCCACACAGCATGATGGAATCACCACCATATTTTACTGTAGGTAGCCGGTGTTTTTCTTGGAATGCTGTGTTTTTCCTCCATGCATAATGCCCCTTGTTATGCCCAAATAACTCAATTTTAATTTCATCAGTCCACAGCACCTTATTCCAAAATGAAGCTCGGTTGTCCAAATGCTTTAGCATACCTCAAGCGTCTCTGTTTGTGCTGTGAGAGAAAAGGCTTCCTATGTATCCTCTCGCATATAGCATCTCTCCAAATTTATGCACCTGCCAAATTTTATTTAAAAACAATTATTGCACACTTTCTGTAAATCCAATAAACTTCAGTTCACTTCTCAAATATCACTGTGTATGTCTCCTATATGATATATTTAACTGACATTTTTTATCGTAACTAACAATTTATACGGGAAAATCATGACGATTAACAAGATTGCCCAAACTTTCGCATCCCACTGTATTTACCAAATCGGATGAATATAAAAACCGCTATGGCCTCTACCTAAGGAGACCACACACTACTCCCCTGACGTTCACACATCTATAGGACTTTATTGAGACTTATTGGAACTGTAAGGAATGGGACGCTTGGGCTCGGCGTGGCCCACTGGGTTAGCAGGGCACTTTCTCACTCTATCTAGTCACTCGTGCCAACCCCTACTCTTTCTCCTCTTCTTCGTCTCCTTCCTCTCTAAATCTTCCCTCTACTCTTACTTACTTCATTATTCTTAAAACAGGGCAAAACTGTCAACCACATTCCCTTTCTCATGGTTTTGAAACTGTACCACTATTAATGACGACTCCTCATTCCATTACTACCTACTTACTATCATTCACCAAGCCACTAATCCTCCATTCATTTTTTCATGAGTCCCTGGTGGAATGATCCCCCTGGGCCCCGGGGCTCCTCTACTTACTCACATGATTGTAACTAAGGGTTGGGATCCAATCCCACCTCTTGACCATCTAACCGATGAATGGGCTGCCCCCCCCCCAGTCTAAGCACTCACTTTACCCATTGAGCCAGAGTCATTCTAAGCATATTAGGCGCTGGCTTGCCAAATCATATTTGCAATACTGTTATATATCTGGATGTACTCTGCCCTATGCTCACAAGACCTTGTTTAAAACATCTATCCATTTTTCAGTGCCTCGGTTTTAATCACCATTGTATGTGATGATAATTGCCTTGTTATCTTTCCACGTTTTTTGATTTTCGGTTTTGAAAGAAGTTGAAAAAAACCTTTAAATAAAGAATCTTAAAAAAAAAAAAAAAAAAAAAAAAAAAAAAAAAAACCACCGTTCTAAACAGAACGATCCACTGGCAGGAACAAAGTGGCAACGGAGTGAAAACAGATCCGATTGACCGGTGATCAGATCCATTATCATGGATCCGTTTGCCACTTCGACACAAGTGTGAACCGGGCCTAATGATCCTGGCTGCCTGTAGAGCGCGCCTTAAGTGGCTGCAACCATGAAGCACTTTTGAGTCTGCCAGTAGAAATGCGCAATATAAATGTTATGGGTCTTGTCTAGAATACTGGGGTCACGCAGTTTACCCTAGGAGAGAGATACCCACATCACCGGGTGACAGGACAACAGCACTCAGCAGTGAATGTGACACATATACTGTACAATAAACCTATGACACCAGCTTATATCCTGGTCCATGCCCCTGTAGTGGAAAATAGGCTGTCATCTATAGCACAATGTCAAAACAGCACATCAGACCTTGTTTTACTTGGTCTGCAACACAACAGTTTGCAAAATCAAAAAAAAACAAAACTTTATTTTAAGCAGCCTGAACACTGTACTCAAATTTAAGGAGGAAATATCTGGTGAAAGGAAACTTTTCAAGGGTAAAACACCGCAGCTAACAGTAAAAGCACTGTTATATGAAACACAAATCTTATTTCTGTAAGAAGCTTGTGATTCAGCTAAAGCCACAAGAATGTGAACCCATTCTAGGAACAAAACAAAGACCAATACGTGGTGAGAATGTCTGCCACCCTGGAAGCCTGCAGTACTTGGCACCCTAATTATACTTCACCATGTACATGAAATCTGATCTCCACTGTAAGAACAGCATTTCAAATTTCAACGGCTCTGCAATGAATCTGTGTTTGTTCAAAGCAAAGAAGCTGCTTTATAACTGAGCAGAGATGACTGGAAAGCAGAAAAACTTACAGACCATCTGTACCATTCTAGCCCCCAAATAACCAGTACAGCTAGTTTAGATAATTGGCAGTCATCAGGCTAAAAGGCACAATCGTTTATCATTAGTCACATGCACAAATGCCTTAAACCAGCAACTAAAACAAGCAAAGAAATGGGAAGTATGTTCACAGGCTAGAGGCTGTAACTGTGCAGTCTAATGGGACACAAATAAAAGGCTTTCAGACTTGAGACTGCCTCATTTCACAATACATGTGGCATCCTAGAGAAGAATAGCAAGGACTTTGCCCTTCAGTTAACTGCCCCAAATCTGGCTATTCTCCAGGGACAGAGTGTTACTGGACAGGGTTGTCACAAGGGCTAGAACACACAAGCAGACCTGTGGCCAACCTTTCGGGCAAACATTGCATTCAATTTCCTGGCAACTGATTGGTCGGGGATGCCAAGCCAAGGTAAACATGTACAAGCTTTCTTCCATCCAAGCTTATGTGCCCTGCAGGCTTCTATTACATGATAATGGTCAACTGCCACATGTGCACGACTGACCAATATTTACTGACATCCGATTGGTCAACAAATAAAAAAGCAAAAAATGTATTGGTCGTTTCGAATCCACCTACAAAGGCACTAGTATGGTAGAGGTAACCAAGCGGGAAACCTCATAGGGAACAGTTCTCCAATCACAGCACCTTCTATAACTTGAAGCATTGTGATTGGGCGAATAGTGTAGTTGTAGTTATTACTACAACGCAACTGAAACCTAAAAGTTCGAGTAGATGCTGTCATTGGAGAACTGTTGAAACAGCAGCAAATCATGAGGTTTCCTGCTGGGTTCCCTCAACCATACTAGCACCCCTGCAAAATAATCAATTTCTCAATCTAAACAATACAATCATCGTGCTGGATTGGAAGTAAATATTTCCTTGCTTCCTAGGTCTAACCAACCAGTGCATATACAGAAAGGAGGGGGCTGAAGGCAATCAGTACCCCCTTTAGGGGTGTTATTGGAAGGCCAAACGAAACACACCAACTGTAAACATTAATGAAACCTTGGTTACAACTCTGTTTATAAGCATTCAAATAAAAAAAGGCACTGGTCTACTTGAAGTGACCTAGCGGGAAACCTCATAGGGAAAGTCCACTAACGTGATTGGGTGGACAGAACTCTCTTGAACTATAAGGGCTGTTTCACATTGGAAAAACAGCAATCACAATTGCGATTTTGCCACAATTTTTCACGATTGTTCCCCAAACAGTATTTGCAGCACTTTTGCAATTGCTGCAATGTGCCTGCTCTAATAGGGAGACACTGCCCTAGCAAAGTTGCCAATCAGCAATGCAGATTCACCCGCAGTGTGAAAAACAACAAAAACTAATGGCCCATTTCAGTGATCAGATAAATGTGATCGGAAATAACATGCCGTAATACACTGATTATTTCACCATCATCTAACCAATCTGTACTTCCTACCCATCACAACAATAAAAACTATTATTATCCTGATGTATGAAATCTCCATTGAACTATCGCTTTAAGAATCATTCACAGTCGATTGGCTGAAAATAAATTCAGTTGATGATTACAATCCAATCTCAATTATCTAATCTTTCGAACGATTCTTCACAAAAAAAAAATTGGACCATTAGTGGCTACCTTTAGGGCTGGTTCAGACGGACATTTGGAGGAGTCGCGTTCGTGCTTTCAGCAGCGTTCACGTTTTTTTCCCCCTAGGGGAACATTACCCGTCGCGGTTAACCGCCCCTGGAAGCTACATGTAGCTTCGAGGGGCTCCTTGAACGGCAGGGAAAAATCAGGACCCGAACGCAACGTTCGTGTAAACGCGCGTGAAAGCTTGGTGCAAACACTCCCATTCACTTGAATGGGAGCGTTTAACGCCAAGCCCTGAACGCTGGCGGTAAACGCTCCACAAGCGTCCGTCTGAACCAGCCCTTAGGTTCTGGATTGGTTGTGGTAATATGCTCCCACTATATAGCCAATTACAAGGTTTCCAGTTGCTGATGGTGCTTTAATTAGAGAACTGTTCCCTATGAGGTTTCTGTTAGGTCACTTCAAGTAGACTAGCACCTAAAAAAGTACAATAAAAAAAAGTCATCTGTATATCTGTCATATAACACAATATACATATTTCACATGTCACTGAAAGATTCCACAGGTCTATTCCAACAGTTAATATTTCACAAAACAGTTGGCATACCAAGAGGTACAAACATCCTTAGCAGCAGGTCAACAACAATAATGGTTAGTTGGAAAGTCTCCATGCTGTATGCAGTCACATGACACATAATCCACAAAGTGTGATGCTGGCCATAGCCTATAGCAACTACAGTATAGCACAGCTATCATGCAAACTTCATTCAACTGATGAAAACTGGCATTTCTCATGTAATCCAATGGGAGCCACTAGAATGAGGCTTGTTTCAAAGCAAACCTGGAAACGAAAGGAGCTGAAATGACGCTATAAATAGGCGCTGCCACCACCCCCACCGATTCATTAGCTCCACAAGGCAGTGTATGGAGGAGAAGCTGCCTCCAGTCGTCCCCTGGGCGCTGCCATTGCCCCAGAGGTGCACACACAGGAGCGCACAGCCTGCTGCTGCTAGCCGGTGACCTCTCACCTAATAAGCAAGCTGCTGATGTAGATGAAGCCGGCTGCTCCTCAGGACAGCTTCAGTGACGGCCGCCTGTGAATGAATGAAAGGTGACGCAGTCCTTCCTGCCAGAGAAGCCTTCCAGAGTCTCCCCTTCCTGCGCTGCCTCCAGAGTGCCAGCGTACAGCAGCCAGTCAGTGTGCCGCGGCGCTGGAAGATTCAAGACCTGAGGACTAGGTCTGTGTATTCCACGGCTGGAGGAGGCGGCTCTGGTGGCGCCTGACGACATCAGTCCGGCCCACTTGTGCAGAGCTCGAAAATTACGCCCCCTTCCTTGCCTGCACCAGCATAGCTGCAGAGGGGGCGGGGCCATAGCAGCTTTCACGTCACTCGTGCTGCACAAGTGTCCAGAAAGTTGTTGCAGGCTTGATTGCGATGGTACCATAGCTGTCTGTCTACATCATCGACAAGAAGAATATAAATTAATATTGCATTCTTTGAGATGGATAAATCTTACCCATTAGCCAGCGTGGCAAGAAGTCATCAGAGCCGCCACAGCCATATGTACAACACAATAAACTGCTGGCCCGGATAAGCACCAAAGTCAGACCTAACCCAATTCAGTTTGAATTACAGATACTGAACATGCATTAATCGATGTCCACTGGATGTGTCCAAATGATAGATCCCTCTCATAGGAATTTGATCAGAGAGGGATCTATTCTTGCCACACACTGCCAATATTTTTTTAATAGATTTCAGCGTGAAATGTATTTTTTGTTTGGAAAACAAAGGGGTTCTGTGGGTCGAAAGATTTTTTTAAATACATTTTTCGTTGAAATATACTAAAAACCATGGGGAGTGCGTGGCAAGAATCGATCCCTCTCTGATCAGATTCCGATCTTGCATTGTCCCTGTGGTCTCAGAGCTGGCTAGCAACCCCCACCCAGGTCTCATCCCATGGTAAAAGTGGTCCCACTGGGCTCCTGCAGAGTACTTGCTGCAGCCAAGTGAACTCACCTGTCCATTTGGCGTGCTTCCTTCCTGTATACTTACATCTTCATCCCCCGACACCCGCTCTCCATAACCTGCATATTCTACATGAATACACCATGCCGGTGGCTTACAGAGAACAGGCACCAAGAAAATATAAACAGAAGGACATAGGAGGGAGTGCCGGTACAATTAGCTGCCAAACAGAGTGTCTGTACAGTGATCATTCTAATAATGCTTGCAAGTTGCAGCGGCATCACTAGGGCCATGTTGATTGCAAAGGATGTCACCATCACAAGGGGTTACACCTAATGCACACCCACGAGCAGAGCGTGCTGAAGAGTTAGCTAATCTGTCTTGCTGATATGTTCCTTCTTTCACCTTAGCACATCCAGTTTCCATGGCTTCCCTGTCTCTGCTGCCACTACCTCTCGACATGTGACATCACAGCCAGGGAGTAACAGTAGCAGTGATAATGGGGAAACACCAGGAGGCTTGGGCACACTGTTGGAAGATAGAGTGTCAGCAGCATGGCCGGATATTCAGGCAAGGCCACATAGGCCATGGCCTAGGGCACCAGGAAAGCAAGGGGCGGGCAGTGGGCAGCAGTAGCACTTAGCCTGCTACACATAGTTTGCACACAGCAGTTGGCGGCTACCAACAGCTGGATCTGGCAATCGGGGGATGAAGGGCAGTGAACAGGCACTTACAGTGATCTCTGAGCTGCCTGTAACTCACTGAATATGCCATTCCCCAAGGAGCGTACAATCTAATCCCTGCCATCATGTCACTAACTGCGCTCAGAGGATTTTTTTATTTAATCCCAGCCATCACTTCACTAACTGTCCTCAGTGGATCTTACAATCTAATCCCCGCTGAGTTGGGGGGGGGGGGGGGGGGGGTAGGATGCTGTCGGACCAGGAGCAGCTGGTGATAGTGGCCTTGGGCGGTAAAAAGTACAAATCCGACCCTGGTCGGCAGGGGAAGTGAGTGGCAAGATTAGATCATCAGAGATACAGTGATGTGAAAAACTATTTGCCCCCTTCCTGATTTCTTATTCTTTTGCATGTTTGTGTTTCTGCTCATCAACAACCGTTAACTATTAGTCAAAGATAACATAATTGAACACAAAATGCAGTTTTAAATGATGGTTTTTATTATTTAGTGAGAAAAAAAAATCAAAATCTACATGGCCCTGTGTGAAAAAGTGATTGCCCCCCTTGTTAAAAAAATAGCCTAACTGTGGTTTATCACACCTGAGTTCAATTTCTGTAGTCACCCCCAGGCCTGATTACTGCCACACCTGTTTCAATCAAGAAATCACTTAAATAGGAGCTATCTGACACAGAGAAGTAGACCAAAAGCACCTCAAAAGCTAGACATCATGCCAAGATCCAAAGAAATTCAGGAACAAATGAGAACAAAAGTAATTGAGATCCATCAGTCTGGTAAAGGTTATAAAGCCATTTCTAAAGCTTTGGGACTCCAGCGAACCACAGTGAGAGCCATTATCCACAAATGGCAAAAACATGGAACAGTGATGAACCTTCCCAGGAGTGGCCGGCCAACCAAAATTACCCCAAGAGCGCAGAGAAAACTCATCTGAGACGCCACAAAACACCCTAAAACAACATCTAAAGAACTGCAGGTCTCACTTGCCTCAATTAAGGTCAGTGTTCACGACTCTATCATAAAAAAGAGACTGGGCAAAAACGGCCTGCATGGCAGATATCCAAGGCGCAAACCACTTTTAAGCAAAAAGAACATTAAGGCTCGTCTCAATTTTGCTAAAAAACATGTCAATGATTGCCAAGAGTTTTGGGAAAATACCTTGTGGACCGACGAGACAAAAGTTTTTGGAAGGTGTGTGTCCCGTTACATCTGGCGTAGAAGTAACACAGCATTTCAGCAAAAGAACATCATGCCAACAGTAAAATATGGTGGTGGTAGTGTGATGGTCTGGGGTTGTTTTGCTGCTTCAGGACCTGGAAGGCTTGCTGTGATAGATGGAACCATGAATTCTACTGTCTACCAACAAAATCCTGAAGGAGAATGTCCAGCCATCTGTTCGTCAACTCAAGCTGAAGCGATCTTGGGTGCTGCAGCAGGACAATGACCCAAAAAACACCAGCAAATCCACCTCTGAATGGCTGAAGAAAAACAAAATGAAGACTTTGGAGTGGCCTAGTCAAAGTCCTGACCTGAATCTGTAATGAATAGCGGAGATGCTGCCGCGCGGTCAAGCGGCAGGGCGGCTATCTCCGCGTTCCAGCCGGCGGCCTCTGCCGCGCAGCAACATGTCACTGGTTCGCCTGGTCCTTCTAGTGCACACAGATGGAGAGCTACGCGCGCGCGCGCCAGGCGACAGGACGTTTATGCTAGCAGAAGGGGAATCAGCTGATCATGCCGATCAGCTGATCCCAGCTAGGCTCCGGATTGGCTGAGTGGCTGGGGCGGCGCTGCGGAGCGCTGTAGGTATATATAGGACTTTCCTGGTAGTTGCAAGTTGTCTGCCGTTGCGAATGCTTATGTGTGAGCACTCAGACCTCAGTCAGATCTTACGGTGTGTTAGAACCAGCCGGAGCTGGGAATTCACACTTAGTCAGATTCCGTTAATAGCCTCTATTGTATTATTGTATTGTGTATGTAATAGACTAGTTCCCAGGTGTTGAGACCAAGGACCTCACACCTAAGACTAGGAGATTGCTGTTTTGCTACTGTTATCTACTAGACTAGTTCCCAGGTGTTGAGACCAAGGACCTCACACCTAAGACTAGGAGATTGCTGTTTTGCTACTGTTATCTACTAGACTAGTTCCCAGGTGTTGAGACCAAGGACCTCACACCTAAGACTAGGAGTTTGCTATTTTGCTATTGTTTATTCTAGACTAGTTCCCAGGTGTTGAGACCAAGGACCTCACACCTAAGACTAGGATTGAGAGATACTGTTACCCGTTATGATCTCTGGCTTTCCTGACCACTCTCCTGCTTACTGATTCGGTACCTTTGCCTATCTGCCTACTTGTTACCGACTTTGCCTGTACCCGGATACCGAATCAGTCTCCTGTCTCTGTACTTTGTCTGCCCGTGTGTTGCCGACCTGGCCTGTCTGACCCATCTGGCTGTCACTCATTCCTTGGGTGATCAGCCTTACTGTACTACTCGTGACACTAACTCAATCTAGGTGTCCATTAGCTGCAAGGGCTACCTGCTCCTCAGGAAGACCATCTTGCAGTTCAGTCAGTGGTCTCTACCCCTTAGGAGTCCACTGGCTGCAGTACAGTCTGATTCCCAGTCCAGCAGGAAATCCTTGGCTGCAGTACAGTCTGATTCCCAATCCATCAGGGAATCCTTGGCTGCAGTACAGTCTCTATCTCCTCCTCTTAAGGAGGTTTAGCTTCAGCACAGTCAGTGGCCACCTGCCCCTCAGGGGTCCACTGGCTGCAGTAGTGTCTGTATCTCCCGCTCCTCGGGAGATAACCTTTCCTTACTGTTGCACCAAACACTTTACCACATTAGGTGTCCTGTTTCGAGCTATACTAGTATTATTGGTGATTCTGCAGATCACTACATAATCAGGTATAGCATCTGTATTATTGGTGATACTGCAGATCACCAATAATCAGAGAAATCTGTGTTGCTGACACCAATCGTTACAGAATCCTATTGAGATGTTGTGGCATGACCTTAAAAAGGCAGTTCATGCTAGAAAACCCTCAAAGAAAGCTGAATTACAACAATTCTGCAAAGATGAGTGGGCCAAAATTCCTCCAAAGCGCTGTAAAAGAGTCGTTGCAAGTTATCACAAACGCTTGATTGCAGTTATTGCTGCTAAGGGTGGCCCAACCAGTTAGGTTCAGGGGGCAATTTCTTTTTCACACAGGGCCATGTAGGTTTTGAGTTTTTTTTTCACAAAATAATAAAAACCATCATTTAAAACTGCATTTTGTGTTCAATTATGTTATCTTTGACTAATAGTTAACCGTTTTTGATTAAGCAGAATCATTTAAGTGTGACAGACATGCAAAAGAATAAGAAATCAGGAAGGGGGCAAATAGTTTTTCACATCACTGTAGATCCCTCCTAAATCAAATCTGATCTGAGAGGGATCAAATGCTTCTTAACACTAGGCTCAGATTTACCAATGATTTCGGCATGAAATCTATTGAATATCTGTTTAGTCTCGCACTGCATGCTGGTCTCATACATCTAAGTGTGTGTCCCCCTAGGCCATGTAGAGTATAGGCAGCAGAGCTTTCACTCAACTATCCGCCAGCAGGAGTCTTCTCTCCAACGTCAGGAGCTCCTCCTTGTGTCTTCTCTTCCGGAGCGCCTGTGTTTCATGACAAACACTAGAGGCTGGACACCAGAGGCACTGTGGCATGTTCCTTATGTGACCACTAGAGGCCATTAATGTTTGGTCTCGAACGTTTTTCACATGACACAGGTGCCCAGTGAGAGAAGACACAGGGAGGAGTGCCCGACGGGGGTAGAGAGAATACTTGCACCACCAGATAGGTGAGTGTAAGCTCTGCTGCTAACACTGCATGTCGGTCACCCTGTAATGGAAAGTTGCAACCGCTGTGCTCCCGACGCGCAGCGGATTGAGTTATATCTTCCATCCAGCGCGATCAACCAATTTAATCATTTTCGACCCAAAATTAATAGTTCGGCAACGTTTGCGGCATCGATTTCTAGCCAGATTCGAAATCTGCCGGATAACGACAGGAAACATAAGTGTATGGCCACCTTTACTTCACCTTGTTCTGCTGTTGATTAGGGATGGCCTTGCCTAGGAGAAACGTGATCAGTTTTACCAGCTGATAGATTTGTAAGGTTCTGGTGTGCTGTGATGACTTCCTAGTTTAATACATGATCAAGACCAGCAAATCAGAGCCTTTAAAATCTATCAGCTGATCAAACTGATCACATGCTTCCCTGTGAGTTCTCCTAGGCCGGGCCAACCCTACTGCTGATTACTCAGCACTAGGGATTGGGAGGCACAAAGGCTGCTCCATACTAATATCTGGGATCAGGGCCAGACTGGACCACCTGGAGTCAGAAAAAACACCTGTGGGCCCTATAATAACAATGTGACATCATCTATGTGTTCCTCGCTGCAGCTCCAAGCCATCTCCCGAGGTCCCCTCCGTAGCAGCCGCCAACCCGGCCAGGTCGGCGGCCTCTGCACATGCGCAAGTACCTGGACGTGCCACTGCGGTTACGCTCTCAGTACTTCTGCGCATGCACAGAACGATTCTAGCCTCTAGAATGCGGTCTTGTGCATATGCAAGTGCTGCTACGGAGGGGACCCTGAGATAGCGGCTTGGAGCGGAGATGCTGCGAAGAACACATAGGCTTCCAGGGGCTGGAGGAAGCCCCAGGTAAGTAAATCTGATTTTTTTTTAATAATCTCAGATGTATGGGTATGCGAGCTCTGAGTCATGGGCTGGGTGGGCCCCAGAGTGAAATTTCTCTGGTGGGCCCCCAGGGTCCCAGTCCGACCTGTCTGGGATGGCCCAAAGGCTCCCTAATAATGATATATAAGAATCAGAATCAGAATCTTTTATTTCGCCAAGCACGACTGGGTCGTGCCCGGAATTGGGCTTGGCACGTACAGGGTACTGATACACAATATAGTTACAGATACAGGACAGGACATGCAGTAGGAACATAACATTTACAGAATACAGAACATTATATGACCTTTATGCGGAGGAGGACAGTGTGGCATAGGTTATAATACAAAAAAAGCCAAAAGGTATGCTTTAGCTGGAGCGCAGTCTATGTGCGGAGTGCTTCAGTGTGTGTGTCATGGTATTGTGGGGTGAGGATGGCCATTTCCATGGAGGGAGTTCAGGAGGTTGACAGCCGATGGAAAGAAGCTGTTCTTGTGTCTTGAGGTCCTGGTGTAGATGGAGCGGAACCGGAGCTTCCGGCTCGAGGGGAGCTGGTTAAAGAAGCGGTAGCCTGGGTGTGAGCGGTCGTTTGCGATCTTTAATGCTCTGGTGTTCAGCCTGGAGTGGTAGAGGAGGTCCAGAGTGGGAAGGGATCTCCCGATGATTCTCTCCGCAGATCTGATGACCCTCTGCAGTTTGAGCCTGTCGCTGGCGGAGGAGCTGGCGTACCAGACCAGGATGGATGAGCATAGGACGGATTCGATTGTGGCTGAGTAGAAGTTTGTCAGAAGTTTTTGGACCACACCGAACTTTTTCAGTTGGCGGAGAAAGAAAAGTCTCTGTTGGGCTTTCCTCTGTGTTAAGGCAGTGTTGGCGTTCCACCTCAGGTCATTGGAGATAGTTGTGCCCAGTAGGCGGACACTGGGGACTCTTTCTACTTCCTTGCCATCAATGTGGATTGGAGGTGGGGTAGAGGCGTGTCTCCTGAAATCAACGATCATCTCTACCGTTTTCGCTGTGTTTAGGACCAGACCGTTCTCTCTGCACCAGCAGCATATATTTCCGACCTGGTGGCGGTACGCCTTCTCATCATTTTTGGTGATGAGACCTACAATGGTCGTGTCATCAGCAAATTTGATTACCTTTACTGAGTCTGACGTGGATTTGCAGTTGTTCGTATACAGCGAGAACAGAAACGGCGACAGGACGCAACCTTGTGGAGCCCCTGTGTTTGTGATTCTAGGTTGCGAGGAGATGGTGCCTAACCTGACGACCTGGGACCTGTTGGTGAGGAAGTCCGTGATCCACAGGCGTAGGGTGGGGTGGACTCCCAGCTCAGCGAGATTGTCTTGAAGTATTTTAGGGCTGATGGTATTGAATGCTGAATGCTGAGCTGAAGTCCAGTAGGAGGATCCTGGCGTAGGAGTCTGGTCTGTCCAGGTGGTCGTAGACAAGCTCCAAGCAAGGGGTATGGTGCTGGTCAGGATTGGGGTGTAGTTTGTGACAGTGGCTGGCTTGGGTGGTGAAATGTACAAATCCAGCCCTATAACATCTCTATATTAGTCCATAATGGATTTTATCTCATACAGTATTTTAGATACTGATGTATTTCCTCCTCTCCACGCTGGAGGAAAGATTTTCTTCTACAGAACTGAATAATATGTGGCACAACGCATGTATGCGATAAAGCAAAAAAATGTTAATTTGATTGATAAGCATTTACTAATTATTTTACTGGACATTTTTGCAGATTTATTACCTGATAAAGCTTAGCTGATGACAGAATTAATTATGTTATGTTGTAATCTAATTAGATGATTACCCATCATTCATAAAGCAACTCATGACAGCATAGTAAACGTCACAGCAGTGCCAACACAACAGGTATTAGTTTCTGCTAGCTGCAGAGGTACAGTCATGTGAGCACGTCAGCTGTAGTCTATCCTTTGGCCCTGCCATGTGACTACATGCTTATAACAAAGTTTTAGATGCTAAGAACTGTGTCTGCCTTCAGTTAAAAAGTATCTCCATACAAGTTAAGGAGCTGATAATGGTACCTCGATATCAGGAAAATCTCTTTTTGCAAGATTCAACACTCCTTGCACTCGGATGTCTGAGGCAGGGTTGCCACCCTATTCCTTTAAATACCGGGACATATGAATTATACATGCTTTGTGGCTAGTTAGATGCAGTTTAGGCACTGATTATGTGTGAGTAGTCCCAGAACCTGTATAACTTAGATGTGTCAGTATTTAAAGGGATGAGGTGGCAACCCTAGTCTGAGGAGGCCTGTCGTTTCTGTTTTTTTCAACTGCTGAACATTGACTGCTTTAAAATGTCATGTCAAGTAGTTTGTAAGCGGTTAACAGCATTTGTTAAAGCATTCGTGTTTAAAAGTTTTTTTTTATGGTGATTTAATAGCCCAGAGGATTATGGTCCATTTCCTGTCCTCTCCATCTTGAGAATTGTGGTCCACTTCCTGTCAACCGTGCACCTCCAGGACACCTTGAAAAGACAACCAGAGCATTTGTTGGCTTTGGAAGGCGACTACCAGCTGTTTCTATTGTCGTTTGCTGAACGCTGACACCAGAAGCCACATGCAGCTTCTGATTGAATTCGATCAACCGCAACACGTTTGAAAACGATCGTCAGGGCTGTCATACGTGAACACAAATACGCTTAAATTACAACCATTGGAAGTGGTAGAAACAACGCAATTAAATGACAATAAAAACTGCTGACAGTCGTCCATGTGTAACAAAAAAAAAAAGTCAAATTCTTACCTATGGAGAGGGAATGCTCTGAATTTATTTGTGTCTTTGTTGGAGCACATTTGCTGCCCCTGGGGACCTTTGGAAGGTTTCAGAAGCACTTTTGTCCCCGAGTGTTGCTGCGTACTACAAATTCAGTCGAATGGGGGTGATGGCGCTGGAACAAGAGGACCGAACAAGGACCAGGAAGGGTCTACAGGATCCAGAGCATTTGCTTCAGTATTACTTTAACAAGACCTCTAGGCAGGACTGCAGCCACTTCCCACGGGTTAAGGTGCAAAATTACTGTCACCAGCAGGGCTCAGGACACCTCCGTGTGGCATGCACTTGACTTGACCGAGGCAATCCGTCACTCCAGACCATTGGTCGAAGTATCAGGGCCGCTTAAGTGCTCTGCAGAAAATTCTCTGTTGATCCTAGCAAATGAAAGCCCCTAGCTGCCCATCAACTGATATCTGATTAATTAACACAGACCCCAGCATATTCATCTGCCGCTGATGGCTCTTGTTTGCTAGTACACTTGCTGGGTCAGTGGACGTTTGTCTATTAGTACAATTTTGGGCTGAAGTCTGAACTGGAGAGAACACTGTGGTATACAGTTTACTGGAAACTTGTGTATATTACACAGTGATCTATATAGAAGGCATAGATAAGAAAGTGAAATCTTAGGTGGCTGTGTTTTATATAACAGTTAATGTTTCTTTTAAAAACTGACAACAGTATGTTAAAATGTGAAAAACAAATTGTGCAGAAATCATATATGTTAAAATGAAGAATCTTTTAACGGTGTTTGTGTGCATTCCATGAGTGTACAGGTTTGCCATTCTGATGAGATAACATATACATACTGTATGTATGTAAAGATAAAAATAGTACATATTTTAAAGCACCGATAGCATAATAAATACATGTAGATGCTCAGGGGTGTTACCAGGTTCTGTGGGGATACAGGGCATCTTTGAGCAACAGGACAGCCATGTGATACGTAACAAAGAGACATAATAAAATAGACGATGTAAGCATTGTTTACTCACAATAATCAGTTGTAGAGTCTCAACTCATATCCACCAAACAATATAATCAGCCAAATATATATATATACTAGCTGATGATGGCCTGGCATTGCCCGGGTATGTATTTGGTTGGTGTTGGCTCCGCCGCCCACTTTTTCTAACCCTAACACACAATTGTTCAATTACCCAATGACCAAGTTTTGTGAGCTTTGTGGTCTTTGGCATCAATAATTTGCATTGAAATGAAACAAATCTGATTGGCTATTTGTGGCTCCACCCACCTGTACCGGGTTTGAGGCTTGTGCCATTAACAGTGCAAGAATGGCAGCAATTATATATTACACTTGAAAATCAATATGTGAACTTTGATTGGCTTTTGTAGGCTCCACCCACTTTTCTGAATATTAATCCGAGTCACCCAGTGACCAGCTGTGCAAAGTTTGACAACCTTGCCATTAACAGTGTAAGAATGGCTGCAGTTTACATTTTCCAGTGAAATTTGTATTTGTCTCCGCCCACTTTTTGGTTATGGGGATAGAAAGTATCCTGTATGTTATTCCAGGTAATGTACTATGTGTGTGCCAAATTTCATTCAAATCCGTTCTGCCATTGTCGTATGATTGAGTAACAAACATCCAAACTCTCCCATTTATAATATTAATAAGATATATGCAGTGTGCAGAGGCGTATGTAAAGGAGAGCAGAGGTGTAAGGGGGCTCCGAATACTACTTCACCCCCTTTGATGTGAAGGGTGTGAAAATTGGGGGGCCCCATCAAAGTTTTACTGGGGGGCGCCATGATTTGTAGTTACGCCCCTGGCAGTGTGCACCTTCTAAATAAAAAGAAAAGAAAAAAAATAGCTTCCAGCTTACCCACATGCTGCAGCCTCCCCACCTTCATTAGCAAATGTGGGCATTGAGGCAGACTATAATGAAGTGCCAGTTTTATTTGTGCCTTTCTTTTTAAATGTAAATGAAGGACTAAGGCCTCTTTCAAGCAGGCATCTGAAGGAGCAGATTTCACAACCTGTCAGCTCTTCTTGTGCACTGGTCACAGGGCCGGTTCTAGACTTTGTGCTGCCTGAGGCAAACTTGTGAAGATGCGTCCCCACCCCCTGATTTAGAATGACCGCACAGCAACCAAAAACTTACTATGCTTCATTTAATGTTCTCACATGACATGCTGCAGCTCAACACAATCGCACATTGGCTGGCTGTGAGCCAGTGACAAACTGCTCACCCTCAGCTACTTCATTCCTCCCAAGTCAGGACAGCAGTGCCACCTCCTCCCTTCTTCTGAGCAAGTCAAATTAAACACTGCTGCTCTCCTGCCTCCCCCAGCCTCACTTACCGTCAGACTCCTCACACAGCACAACAAGCTGCATTTCCCCAATCATGACCTATTCACCTCCCTCTCCTCTTTCTTCTACTTTTACTCTGTCTACATGCTGTTAGTGTAAAAACAGTACAAACATGCTGCCCTGTAATCTCTGCGCCTGATGCAAATGTTTCACCTTGCTTCATGAGAGAACCTGCCCTGACTGGTCGGGCGGTTGTTAGTACATAGACACGTATATGTCACAGAGCAACACCACCATGTGTCAAGTGGCGTTACAACTGCTGCCATTCGGCTGCATTCAAACTGCAACCGAATGGCGCTCTTGGGCATCAACCAGGGATGCTGAACTGCTTGACAAGCACGCAGTGTCTTAAAGAGGCCTCAAAGCTCTTTCACATGGACCACAAATTGACATGTTTTCATGCTGCTGTTACTGGGGTCAAGTGCCTTCTAGTTACTCTATAATGTAACAAATTGAAATGTTACTATCCAGAAAGATAGAACACAGCGTGCCATGTCTAGTGGGTAACAGCTGATGTCTGCTCATATATACAGGTCCTTCTAAAAAAATTAGCATATTGTGATAAAGTTCATTATTTTCTGTAATGTACTGATAAACATTAGACTTTCATATATTTTAGATTCATTACACACAACTGAAGATAGGCGTTGCCACATATCTACACGTGCGGAATGCGGCAACGCGTATTTTTGTACGCGTTGCGGTCCGCAACAGCGCTAATTGCAGTAGGGAATGCGTCCAATAATACGCATGGCGGCCGGCCGACTGGTGAGTTGTCAAAAACGAAACTAAGTGACAGCGGGGGACTGGAGGATTCCAGAGCGGCTCCGAGGGCACAGGACTGCTGCAGGGGGCTGGTAATAGCACCAGGTAAGTAAAACTCTTTACCCCCCATTCAGTTAAGGTTCCCTTTAAGGCCGCTATCGAAGCATCCTGGGCCTCCATAACACCTGAGCAGTGCCACAGGCTGATTGCCTCCATGCCACGCCGCATTGAAGCAGTAATTTCTGCAAAAGGATTCCTGACCAAGTATTGAGTGCATAACTGAACATAATTATTTGAAGGTTGACTTTTTTTGTTTTAAAAACACTTTTCTTTTATTGGTCGGATGAAATATGCTAATTTTTTGAGATAGGAATTGTGGGTTTTCATGAGCTGTATGCCAAAATTATCAATATTAAAACAATAAAAAGGCTTGAACTACTTCAGTTGTGTGTAATGAATCTAAAATATATGAAAGTATAATGTTTATCAGTACATTACAGAAAATAATGAACTTTATCACAATATGCTAATTTTTTTAGAAGGACCTGCACATGCATGGGACAGCACTTCCCCACTGCCTGTGCTGGATGCTTATGCCTGCAAGTACCTATTACTATTATTATTATTAGCACCTAGCAGGTATTATTATTATTAGCGCCAAGCAGATAAGTGAGAGCAGCTCACAGGTGGCAAACTATACCGCTGTCACCTGTCTGTATGAAAGAGCCCTTACTGTTTCTCTAAGATTCTGGATGAGTGGGAAAGATAACCTTTTCTATTAACATGTATTCAGGAACGCATTTTGCTCATAGATATTTTGTATATAACTTATGTGTCTCTCAAGTAGTGATTTATTCTGTGAATGAAGCTACCAGATTCCTAAATGGACACGCCTTACTGCTCTAGGAGACAATATTTCAACTTAAATATTACTTTATATGTGCCTGCATGTATGCAAGTGAATATTTTCTCATATTTCACATAGTTACTATAGACACTGTTCAATTAAAAGTGCAGGTTTTGACATTCTTGGATTTCCTGCTGATGTGGTGACAGTAGCTTTATCAGACCTAGCTGAATATGATATAATGATGAACAGCTGTCAGCAGCGTATTGCAGACAGCTGCACTTTTACATGAGGGGGTGAATGTTCCTTTTAATTAACTATAAAACAGCAGTGGTGTGTAATAGTTTGAGACTATTTTAAATATTAAAGTAGATTTAGACTCAGAACTTCCTTTCTGCTATAAAGGATTAGGCACAGCCTGATAACCTTGAAGCCCCTTTTACACTAGCAGGGTAAACATGCGTTGTGTTAACCTATTTTGCCTCAAGGGGCTGCAAAAGCCATGAATGTCTATGGAGATTTTCACACTTACTGTGCTTCCTTTCGGTGTGCCGGAAGTGTCCGATCCCACACAACAGCGCATTACCAGCGCATTAAGCACCATGCTTAACCCCCTTGGCATTATGATTCTTTCCAGATTTTAGGGTCTAAAAGCAGTGCAATTTTTTTGCACCCTTTCAGACCCTAAAACCTGGAAAAAATCATGCTGCCAGGAAGATCTGCAGCAGTTCCACAATCACTCACCTCCCTGGCGCCAGCGCTGCAGTTATTCCTCCACCCTCCGGGTGGCGATGCAACTCGAAAATGAGATTGCCGGCTGTTGTCAGAACGACAGCCAGCGATCTCATCAGGAGGAAGCAGAGCCTCGGAGGAGCGGAAGAAGAATGCCTGCCGACGTCGGGATCCCCCGGGAGGTATGTAGAAACGCCCGTTGCGCGCATTGCTCTGCACACAGCCTCTGATGGCTACCCCGAGCACAGGTCGGGATTACCACTCTGAGCTGCGTTTTTATGCCCTGACCCTAGCTCGGGATTACTGCCAAGGAGGTTAAAGGGAATCTGAAGGGAAAATAAACTTACAATATAATGATTAGTATGTGTAGTACATTTTTTTAAGAAATAGAAATAGAACATTAGTAGCACATATATGAGTCTCATATTGTTTCCAGTACAGGAAGAGTTAAGAAACTTCAGTTGTTAGCTATGCAAAAGAGCTTCTCTGAGCTCTCCTACCCAACTTGGGTTAGCTACAGTGCTGTTTTCTGAAGCACTTATCTCAACCTGTCTCTCACTGTTTCTTGTTTCTTGAAGGTTTTATTGCCAGAAAGTTTAAAGGGTCATTAGCTCTGCTCTGTTTCATAATTTAAAATACAGTAGGCTTGATTCACGAAGACAAATAGCATGCCTTATCAGAGTTAACATGCCTAATCAGAGTTAACATGCCTTATCAGAGTAGCATAGCAAGTGCTACAAACTTATGCCTGCTAATTGACAATGAATAGAGCTCCACTCGTCCTGCCCTGAGCCCCTGCGGGTCCAATCACTTTAAAGGACATTATCCCCGCACTTTGATTGGCCCAATAGGCTGCTTGTCACCTGACAGGAAACTTGACAGGCAGCCTATTGGGACAATCAAAGTGTGGGGATAATGTCATATAAAGTTATTGGACCCGCAGGGGCTCAGGGCAGGACGAGTGGAGCTTTCATCACTGCCAATTAGCAGGCATAAGTTCGTAGTGCTCGCTATGCTACTCTGATAAGGCGTGTTAACTTTGATAAGGCATGTTAACTCTGATAAGGCATGCTATTTGTCTTAGTGAATCAAGCCTAGCGTAATTTGTAAACTGCAAATATTAGAGAATGATGCAATGTTATATTTAAAAAAAAAAAAAGCTATATAACTGAAAATAAAAATATGAAACTCTTTTATTTGCTACTAATCTATTAATTTTCCGTTCTAAACATACAATTCACTATATCATAAGTTGTTTTTTGTTTCGCTTCAGTGTCACATTAGTTTCAAAAAAATTTAATAATATATAACAATTTTAACAGTACATCAGATCAGTAATCCCTGAAAAGGGACACGTTATTATGGTAAGATAGAACAATAAACATAAACTAGTTACAGAATATGCAGTTATGTAGGAATAATAAAAAGCACATCAAATTATATTATAGGAGGAGGGTCAGTACAGTTAGGCGGTGATAAGCTACCAAAAGGGCAACACATAGATCATAATGAGAAGGCACAGGGACAAAGTCCCGAAAGATTTGCTGCAGAAAGCCAGGGCTGCCAGGTTTTTGTAAATGAATCAAAGGTATCAATGGTAATGGCTAATAATCATTCTGAAATCAATATGTCAAGTATAATGTTATCAGTTAGTTGAATGGAGAGAGAAGGTTGAAACCATTGTCTGGCAATGTGAGATCTGGCAGCCCCGGCTATGTGCTGGGCCAAACGGTGGTATGGATGTTTCCATCTTGGAGGTTTGTCGCCAAGGAGTAGTAGGTAAGGACCAGGACCCAAACATGTTTCTAAGGAAGTGTTAATTAATGAAGTTATCTCGGCCCAATATTTTTTTACAACTGGGCACTAGTACCACCAAATGTGGGAAATATTGCCAACTCTACCACAGTTTCGAAAGCAGAGTTTTGATTTAGATGGTTCAATAATATGTAATGTAGAAGGTGTGATATACGCCCTATGGAGAAATTTATAATTAGTCTCAATATGAGAAAAGTAATTGCTGCCTTTAGTGAGTGTTGTACAGCATTTTTTGACCATCTTTCTGGAGTGAGCGTTATGCCCAAGTCTGTTTACCATTCAAGCATGGGTTTTAATTTATTTATCTCCAAAGGTTGTGATATAATAGAATACAAGTATGAAATTAATCCACCTTCCAAAGGCAGGGCCGGATTTGTACTTTTCAGTGCCCTAGGCCCCACTTATTCTAACCGCCCCTCCCAAGTCTAAATAGAGCTTGCACATGTGTAATTTTAAATATAATTCCCGAAGCAATCACGTTTCAGCCCTGCAGCCATTGAATGCGATTGCTCTGAAAATTCTGCATGCAGAGCGATCACAACGCTGCTAGTGAAATCACAGCTATACAAGACAAGACAAATAACATTTATATTGCGCTTTTCTCCTTGCGGACTCAAAGCGCCAGAGCAGAGCAGCAGCCACTAGGGCGCGCTCTATTGGCAGTAGCAGTGTAAGGGAGACTTGCCAAAGGTCTCCTACTGAATTAGTGCTAGCTTACTGAACAGGCAGAGCCGAGTTCACTGTTGCAGGGCTTTACCAATTACTGGCGATAGGAAAGCGCTGCAGGAATTTCTCTAGTGGGCCCACCCAGCCTTAAAGAGATCCTATAACAGCATCTGCAATAATATATTCTGCATTAAGATAAGCAATTAATAATCCCAAAATAATCTAATTGTGTTGAAAGTAAAAAATACAGACAGTAAACATTACTTTTACAACACAGCCCACACAGAATGGTTATTTATACCAAAAGAGAGTTTTCGTACACTCTGAGTCACAAGCCTGGAGTATACAGTAAAGGCCCACTCCCACTGTGCGATTCTTCCGACTACCGTCAATTTTTTTCGAGAGACGATCGATCATTTTGGGCGATCTCACAACATGAGTACAAGAGCGCAATTACACAAACGACGTTAGACAACACAAACCAATAATGACTGTCACAATGGATCGGATGTTTAAGATCCCCTGACGACTCCCACACCAGATATCACAATTGTTTGACCTCCTGTTTGCTCCCGTTGCGTATTTATGTGAGTAGAAGGATGGATCAGGGAAACTTGTTCGCTGTGAGGTTCCCAATCCATTTTCAGGTTAGTATTCAGCTTAATGCTGCATTGCAACACACCACTGTAAATGTAGCCTTAAAGGGACACAAGCCAGAAAAAAAATGAGTTTTACTCACCTGGGGCTTCTACCAGCCCCCTGCAGCAGTCCTGTGCCCTCGCAGCCACTCACTAATCCTCTGGTCCCCCGCTGCCAGCTAGTTTCGTTTTTGCCAACAGGCCCGACAGGATTGACCACACGTTCCCTGCTGTAATTAGCGCTATTTCGGGGCGCAACGCGTACAAAAATACGCGTTGCTGCATAACTATGCGTAGGTAATGCGGCAACGCTTATCGTTGTACGCGTTGCGGACTGCAATAGCGCTAATTACAGTCAGGAATGTGGAGAAAGCTGCGCGTGGCCGGTCCTGTCGGCAAAAACGAAACTAGCTGGCAGCGGGGGACCAGAGGATTAGTGAGTGGCTGGGAGGGCACAGGACTGCTGCAGGGGGCTGGCAGAAGCCCCAGGTGAGTAAAACTCATTTTTTTTTCTGGCTTAAGTGTCCCTTTAAGGCTACATTTACAGTGGTGTGTTGCGATGCAGCATAACAGCTGTTCTGTTTGGGCTGGTGCACACCAGAAAGGTTCTGGAGCGTTTTTTAAAACGCTTGCAGAGGGAAAACCGTTAGTTTTTCCCACAAACGCAAAGTCCTGTCCTGCAGTATTTTGTAGATTTCTGAGGCGTTTCTGCCTCAATGTTAAAGTATAGGAAAATGGAAAACCGCTCTAAAAAACGCTAGATCAGAACGGTTTTCCAGGCGTTTTTGTTACAGAAGCTGTTCAGTAACAGCTTTACTGTAACAATATATGACATCTGCTACACAAAAACACTCCAAAATCTCTCTACACATGTCTAGAATCGCTCTGAAAATCTGCCTCAAAAACCTCTGGTGTTTTGCGGATATGCTAAATGTTTTTGGTGTGCGCTGGCCCTAAAGCAGCTCACCACACTGCAATACTCTACCTATGCAACGTTCACAGTGCAGTGGGTGTGTTGCAGTACAATGAAGTGCATGTTGGTAACAGACTGTATGCAGTTCACAGTTAGAGAGAAGCATACCTTTTATTGGCTCTGCGCTTCACTGTATGAAATGCAATGCAACATAATGATAAAGCGTGGAGTTGTTTTACTGATCTTTTGGGTTGTATATTCCTGTTGCTACAGGAAACGCAACCCAACTCCTACTGTCAACATAGCCTGGGCTGGAACACTGGAATCATTTAGTAAACAACTGAACTCTACATGTCAGGCAGACAGGTCCAGCTCTCACTTCCCTTCCCCCGCGGCTTTCATAGTGTGTTCTCAGATACACACAGAAACGGAATGCAGAGGAGGTCAGGACAGAGACACTCCGAAGTACAGATGACTGAGTTGTAGATGAGATGCCACAATGCATGCAAGAAGGGGAGGAGGGGCGGAGAAGGACTTTAGACAGAATCTTGCTGGTGGGGGAGAAGACTGGCAGACACTGTCTGTGCGGAAAGGCAGCCCTCCAGCAGTTAGAACAGCTATAAAGTTAGCAGTGCCCCATAGAACTTGGTAACAGATCAGCTGTTCCACCACAATTACCTGGTTGTGCAGCGACGTCTATTTCCTCTTCATCTTCAAGTCTCCCGCTCTGCTACTCTCTGCCTCTCCAGTCTCCACACAGTGTCAGAGGGGCGAGGCGGGATGGGTCAGTGCCAGGGGCGGACTGACCATTAGGGCACTTGGGCACGGACCGAGGGCCCGTGGTCAGGGGGGCCCGCCACCCGCCAGAGAACCCTGAGCAGGAGGGGAGACAGCCAGTGAAGGAGGGCGATGGGCATAGCAGCGGAGAAGGGGGGAAGTTTCCCCCCCTTCTCTCACCTTGGGGCCCCCCTTCCTGGCTCTCCCCTCCGTAATCTGCAAAGTGTCGCACAGCTGGAAGCGGCTGACAGCGGGCGGAGACTTGCCGCTGTTCAGCCATTGGAGGGATCGCTGATCTGTGTGCAGTAGTGATGGGTCGTTCGCGAACGAGCCGGCTCTAAAAGCCGGCTCTTTGCTGTGAACGACAAGAGCCGGCTCTCAGTTTTGAAAGAGCCGATGCCTCAGCCGCCCCACACAGCTCTGGTTTGCTGTGTAATAAAGGGCGCTGAGGCATGCTGGGGGATGTAGTCCTCCTCGTGCAGCTTGTAGGAGTGTAGGGGCGGAACAGAGCAGTAGCAGGAGGGATTGCCTGAGCAAAAGAAGCAGTCCGGAGTTGTCATGGAGATGGGGGCGGGGCTTTTACTCCGATTCTGAGTGGCGTCTAGTGATATTTAATGAAGAGCCGATTGAGAGCCGTAAGAGCCGGCTCTTTAATGGGAGCCGATTCAGAAGAGCCGATTCGCCAAGAAGAGCCGGAATTCCCATCACTAGTGCAGCTAGTGTGGGCTTGAGAAGCCCAGACTAGCGGCACACAGATCAGCGCTCCCTCCGGTGGCTGAACAGCGGTAAGTCTCCGCCCGCTGTCAGCCGCTTCCAGCTGTTTGCACTTTGCAGATTACGGAGGAGAGAGCCAGGAAGGGAGGCCCCAAGGTGAGAGAAGGGGGGGGGGGGAACTTTCTCCCTTCTCCGCTGCTATGCAAATCGCCCTCCTTCACTGGCTGTCTCCCCTCCTGGAGACACTACAAGCCTGGCTGCATATACTGGGGGCACTTACAGACCTGGCTATACTGGGGAGACCTATACACCTGGCTGCATATACTGGGGAGACCTATACACCTGGCTGCATATACTGGGGGCACCTATACACCTGGCTGCATATACTGGGGGCACCTATACACCTGGCTGCATATACTGGGGAGACCTATACACCTGGCTACATATACTGGGGGCACCTATACACCTGGCTGCATATACTGGGGGCACCTATACACCTGGCTGCATATACAGGGGGCACCTATACACCTGGCTGCATATACTGGGGAGACCTATACACCTGGCTGCATTTACTGGGGGCACCTATACACCTGGCTGCATATACTGGGGGCACTTATAGACCTAGCTACATATACTGGGGGCACCTATAGACCTGGCTGTATATACTGGGGACACCTATAGACCTGGCTATACTGGGGACACCTATAGACCTGGCTATACTGGGGACACCTATACACCTGGCTACATATACTGGGGACACCTAAAGACCTGGCTACATATACTGGGGACACCTAAAGACCTGGCTATCTATACAGGAGACACCTATAGACCTGGCTATCTGTACTGGGGACACCTACAGGCCTGGCTACCTATTCTGGAGACACCTGTAGACCTGGCTACCTATACTGGGGACACCTATAGACCTGGCTATTTTAACTGGGGACATCTATAGACCTGGCTATCTTAAATGGGGACATGTATAGACCTGGTTATCTATTCTGGGGACACCTGTAGATTACGCTACTTATACTGGGGACACTTATAGACCTGGATACCTGCACTGGGAAAACCTATAGACCTGGATACTTCCACTGGGGATACCTTTTGACCTGGTTACCTATACTGGGGGCACCTATTTTGGGGAAACTGCTGCCAGATTAACTATTTTTGGGAAACTGCTGCTGCCAGATTAAGTGTATTTTGAGAAACAGCTGCCAGATTATGTGTATTTTTGGGGAACCGCTGCCAGATTGTGTATAATAGGGGAACTGCTGCTTCCAGATTCTGTGTATTTTGGGGGAACCACTGCTGCTACATGTATTTTTGGTGATCCGCTGCCAAATTATGTGTATTTGGGGGAACCGCTGCTGCCAGATAACGTCTATTTTGGGGGAACGACTGCCATATTATCTGTATTTTGGAGGAACCTCTGCCAAATTGCATGGATTTTTGGTGAAATGCTGTCAGATCACATGTATTTTAGGGAGAAACACTATGGCAGAGTTCAAGCTTCCCCGGCAGACCTTTTACACCACTGCTAAGGTCATGTATATTTTGCCCCACCCATGACCACGCCCACATTCTGTTGCGTGACCACACCCATTTTTTGGCGCGCCGCGCTATGCGCGGCGCAGGGGTTTTTGTCAGTGTACAATATCACAATATAACATATTTACTGTTGTCAATAAATTATTTTATCTTAGTCTGTAAAAATATAACGTGAAAGGTAGGAAACACTGGTATGGGGGCCCCATAATCTCCTATTGCCCGGGGGCCCCATGAGTTGTCAGTGCCCCTGGTCAGACGGGTATAGCCTATAAGTGGGGGTCACAATACTCTAGACCCAAAGGAAACAAACCCCCGACGGGTAAAGAACTTGTTCAGCCGGATAGGACGGAGGAGTCGGACTCCTCAGTCGGGAGCATCAGTTCGGCGGTGTCGGTGGAATCAGGGGTTCCCACTAATACTTCTAAAAAATACAACATCAGACCTCGACCCAACGTAGAAAGGGAGAAAGATAAAAAGAAACAGACTAAGGTTAAGAAAAATCCTAAACCCTCGAGGAACTCACGGGAGCATGTGGGGGTTCCCCCGATTGCAATCCTGTGGGGGAACGGGATGGGGGGGCACCCTCATCCTGCTCATCCTCGGCATCCTCGGCGGTTTTAGAGAAGGGGGACTGATCGGTGATGGCGACTATGCTGTGGCCATGCCTGCTGCTCATAATGTATCCTCACAGGTGATTAATCTGACGGAGGATGAAATTTCTCCGTCTATGCTATCTTTACTTACTAAGGGACTCGGGTTTTGCCCTACCCATGATTTTGATACTTTTGAGCTCATTACCGATTTGCATATTTTTGGACGCAAACTCCTCATGCAATTGTTCCATCAGGACACTCCTGCAGGAAGTATAAAATCCATACCTCAGATGGTATTATCTGACCAAGATAGACAGGCTCTTATGGACCTGCGTGATCTTGAGGGGGGCAACTTTCCAGATTACCAGGAAGGTACCAGCATGTCTGGTTTACCTCTGGTTCTTCCGGTGCCCTATCAACCATCGCTGGAGGATTTGGAGTTGCGGAACCGGTCGCGGCGCTTTCCGCCATTGTCGGTCAGTCCCAGCCTTAAGACATTCATCACAGTGGTTGAAAGAGACATCCTCCGTCTCTCCAGAGGGGGTGAATCTGAGAACAACCTGTCAGACGCTGAATCAGCGGCATTGGAGGAGTTAAGGTCACAGACCAGATGGATTATCAAACCCTCCGACAAAGGGGGCAATGTAGTTCTGATGGGGGTGCTGGCCTACAGGAAAATGTGCCTAGATATTCTGGATAATAAGGAGTGTTACATGCGGGTCCCCCCGTCCAGAGCCACCAGGTGCCAAAAACAGTTATTTTCCATCATTGATGATGCTGTGTCTAGACATGTGATTGGGGAGGATGTTAGTCACTTTCTAAAGGTACTACATCCTATTACCCCTACTTTCTATGCGTTGCCCAAAATTCATAAACTAAGTAGACCACCTCCTGGGCGCCCGATTGTGTCCAGCAGGGGATCACTTACTGAGAAAGCCAGTATCTACATTGATAGACATTTGCAGCATCATGTGCAGGCCTTACCTTCATATACGAAGGATACTGTGCACCTGTTGAGGATCCTAGAGGGGGTATTTGTCCCCCGGGGGTCCTTACTTGTGGCTCTGGACGTGGAGGCCCTATATTCCAGTATCCCACATGATTTGGGGGTACAGGCAGTGGCGACCTTCCTGGGGGAGTTGGGTCTACACCAGACGGCCCATAACATTTTTCTAACTGACCTTTTGCGTTTTTTGCTATTGAACAACGTTTTTGTGTTTGAGGATACCCACTACCTCCAGGTGCAGGGGGCGGCGATGGGCACAACGTGTGCCCCGTCGTATGCCAACCTGTACCTGGGGGAGTGGGAGCGTGCGGTCTTCTCCGATGATGGACTCTCTATGTGCCTGTGCCATGTTCTTATGTGGCACAGGTACATAGATGACATATTCATCGTCTGGACGGGGACCGCTGATGATTTGAAGCACTTTGTGCATAGACTCAATATCAATGATCGGAATTTACGGTTTACTTTACAGTTCGATGGTGTTAGCATTCCATTTCTGGATATTCTTCTATCCATTGGTGAATGTGGCCGTCTGGTGACGACCCTATACAGGAAGCAGACAGCCACTAATGCCTTACTTAGAGCGGATAGCTTTCATCCCGGGCATACCATACGTGGGATTCCTGTGGGCCAGTACCTCCGTGTCAGACGCAATTGCTCCGAAACGGAGTCATTTGAGAGGGAAGCCGCTGACCTACGCGAGCGTTTTAGACAGCGGGGTTACCCTGATCATCTACTTAGACGTGCCTACAATCGCGCCAAAACCGTGGGTGACACTGATAGACTATTGAACAGACGTGTCTCAAGCATGGGCAAAAACCTTGCTCGGTTGTGTGTGCGGTATTCGGCTCAGCATAGGGAGACTATGGGGATTCTTAAAAAACATTGGTATATATTAACCAATGATCCCAAACTCTGCTCCCTGGTTCCTGAAGAACCAGGGATAGCATGTAGACGGGCACCATCATTACGTGACATTATTACCAAGAGCCACTTTCTGGGCACCGGTAATAGGCGGCCTCATTGCACGGTGATGGGCACGTATGGATGTGGTGGATGCGCCACTTGGCAATACTTGCATGTCGGGAGGGAGGTTAGGCTCCCTAATGGCAGCATGTGGAGGCTGCAGCATTTTGTCAACTGCGGCACACCTTTAGTTGTGTATTTGCTGCTGTGCCCTTGTGGGGCCTTTTACATCGGAAAGACTAGACGGGATTTAAGGGATCGCATCGGCGAACATATCGCCAGTATTAAAAGTGTCAATTCCACCACTCCGGTTGCCTGCCACTTTAAGTCCATTCATAATGGCGATCCCCGTGGTCTCCGCTGTGTTGGCCTCGACCGTATTCACACCACGATTAGGGGAGGAGATTATGACCGTCTCCTCCTGCAGAAAGAGGCACGCTGGATATTTGAGATGGGGGCTTCGGACCCCCCAGGTCTGAATGACTCGGTTGGATACGCGGCTTTCTTGCCTGTGTAGTCTAGTGTCTCTCCCCTTTTTTTTTTTTTTTTGTGTCCCTCTGCTCTCTGTTTCTGCGGACCTGGTCCCGCTTGCTCTGCTGTTGGCGGGTGTTTTCCCGCTGCATCATTACTCGATAGGGCTATTATGAATTATTTGATTTATTGAGGATTGTCTGGGGTACTAGCTAGACCCCATTAGCGTTTAGGTCAGGGATTTGGGTCTCTTGCGATCTTGCTCGCCTGGAGCTTCCCTGGTCTCCGCAGCACTTGTCATTGTTTTATGCCCTTTTTTCCCTACCACCAAGGTTTTGTATATATTTTTTCTGTAATCTAGACACCTATCTTGAGTATACGGACTACATTATCTATTGTGTAAATACTACGGGGTTTTGCAAATTATCCCGTGTTTCATTCTTGCAGGATATGTGGTGGTTGCCCTCCTGTCCTGGCCCGTCCCCGTCCCCCCTGAAAGGATATGTAGGTATATATGTATATATATATATATGTATGTATATATATTAGTATATAGATCAATTTCATATACAAGCATACATGTATCTAAGTCTGTGCCTCATGTATCTATTCAGTGTGATATTAATGTGTCTATAGAACAATCAGCCACCCACACACACATCTGTGCAGGAAAAGCTGGCTGCATGAAGTAGAGAATAGCCAAATTCTTCTCTCTGGGCAAACCCCATTAATGCCCCAAATGGGGACACCTGGAAGGTCATAAATAACATGTTTTCCCTGTGATCATTGAACTGTGTTAATTCTCGTAAATCACATGACTTTCTGTAATTATGGTGACATATGATGATATACTGCGCATGAGCAAAATCCTGTATTGAGTAGGATATAAGGAAAGCAATTGTAATAAACAGCCAGCATAATTTGTGCTCACATCTCCTGTGTGTGTGTGTTCTGTTAACCATTTTATGTCCTGGCGCCAGGAAATGAAGTGGTCTAAAGCATCTGATATCTGACATGAACTTAAATAGATCCAACTCCTTTCAGCTGAGGGCTCGCCGCGGATGGTCTTCTGCAGAGTTCACGTAAGTAATATGACTATACTTCTCTTTTTGTTTTTTTTAAAGAGAGAGGTGTCTATATTATTTATGTGAAATTTCTGTTGATACCAAAACGAATCCGGTGTTGGAGTTTGTGTTTTTTGATAGTATAATTTAATTATATACATTATAAGGTTTTTAGAAGGCCTTAGTTTAATAAAAAAAAAAAAAAAAATTAGGGAGAATGTAGACTTTTGGTAAGTCTATTACACTTCTCTTAGTAGGTCTAAGGGAAATATAGATTTTTTTGGGAAAAATCTAACAAATTTGAAGTCTGATCAACTTCAATAAATTATTTTCTTTTGGCAAGAAAATACGGTTCATTTGGGAAATGAACAGGGCACCATATAGTATGGATTTCTGGGTATTTGTAGTTCTTCTTAGGTTTTGAATGGGTTTATTACAGTTTATTTTTGTAAGGTTTTTATAATGTCAGATAAGATTCAGATGTTTTAGATTATTTGTCTGCGTTTGTTTTGTAACTAATAATCTGTTTTATTAGTAAGGTTAAGACAAAAGTTATTAAATTCTGAGAAACAGTTTGGGTTTAGTGAGGTTGTAGAAAGATAAAATCCCTAGACAAAGTTTGTTTTGTTCTCATGAGATGGGAATTATAGATAGAATTATTGATAAATAGTAGTTATTGATAAAAATACTGTTGATAAATTTTAAAAATATATAAATTATAATTTATCTGGATAAGAATTGTCTATTGGTACGGCAATATCTTATATTTGACACATAGATTTAATAGAGGGCCAATAAATTACAGTATAAAACTGAAATTAGATCAATGGGTCAAAATATTGTCAAAATGTTTCCTATCCCAATCCCTAATATAGATGAAATTTATGAACCTTTGTGTTGCCAGAATATCTGGGAGAAAAATATTTTGTTCATTCTTGGTTAGAATATAATATAGTATATTAGTCTTGGGCTGTCATTCCCTTGGGGGGGGAGAGAGGAGTAATAGTTCAATCCATATACAATTGGTTAAAGAACTATGTCTAACGGTGATTAGAATTATATATGTCCAAGTCTGTCTTGTTTGTGTATTAATCTTGACTAGTAATGTGTGTTTTATGTATGCACTCTGGGTATAAATTGCGCAAGCGATGGTATAAGATTCTTACTGTATTTCTGAAAGATGGGTCATTAAAATTAATATTAGAGACACTCATGAAATTCATGAGAACGGTCACTTATCAAAATCTACACTATAAATTCTATGTACGTACAAACCTGGTTTCAGATGCCATACTTAACAAATATCTGTTTATACTGAGATTTGTACATTGACCGTCAGAAATTATCTGAATTATCCATGGGTCATTTAATATAAGCTTTTTGTAAGAGAACATTTCCGAAATACAGTAATGTAATTATTTCCTGTAAATTAGGATATAGTTATGGAATAACATGTATCATAATGTATTCATATGTATTGTGTGTAAACTGACACATTGTGTGTAAATTGAGAGATTGTAGTGAGTATATGCTTGTGATACGTATGATAGAAAGATGATAACCGCAGGGACGTAGCAATAGGGGTTTACAGAGGTAGTGGCCATACCGAGGCCTTTGGTCCACAAGGGCCCCGAAGGGTCCACCCTCTATCACAGTATTATCTCTCTATTGGTCCTGTAGTGGTAATAATCACTTCTATAGTTGCTTTGAATAGTAACAATCCTTAACACACTCCCCTACTTGCATCCCTGCCACTGTGTTTGTCTTTGACAAGTTTTGGCGCGCTGTATCAATTGCTATGTATAGAGTTCTTGGGGGGGGGGCCTGATGTAGAACCTGCACCAGGGCCCGCAGCTCCTTAAAGGGAAGGTCCAAGCAAAAAAAAAAAATGAGTTTCACTTACCTGGGGCTTCTACCAGCCCCATGCAGCCATCCTGTGCCCTCGTAGTCACTCATTGCTGCTCCAGTCCCCCGCTGGCAGCTTTCTGACCTCGGAGGTCAGGGCCCAATTGCGTACATTTTTACACATTCCCGCTAGTGCAGGAACATTAACACATACATTTTTACACGTTAGTGGTGCAACGCATACATTTTTGTTCCTGCACTAGCTGGAATGCGTAAAAATGTATGCAATGTGGCCCTGACCTCCGAGGTCAGAAAGCTGCCAGCGGGGGACTGGAGCAGCAGTGAGTGACTACGAGGGCACAGGATGGCTACATGGAGCTGGTAGAAGCCCCAGGTAAGTGAAACTCATTTTTTTTTTTTGCTTGGACCTTCCCTTTAAGTTCACCTGTGAAAGTATGTGTTGAAACTATGAGTATATCTGCCTCATAAAATAGATTTCGTTCTTTCTCATTAGGAGATTACTTATTTAAATTAGTTATTGTAATTAGACAGATACTGCAGAGCTATGGGTAATGATTTTTTAGCTGAATGCAGATGTATTGTTAATAGTTAGAAATAAAAGAGTTAAATTGTATCTAAATAGGCTTGGTTCTGTGACAAAGGATTCATTTTTTTTCTTTTCTTTAAGTGGTGTTTCCGGGTGGCTGCACAAAACACCTGCTTGTGGGTTTCTCCTTCTGCCAGCAAGAGAAATGAGGAAGTAAAAAGTTTATTACTTTTTAATCTAATGGGGTCTAACATTAAAACATTAGATTAATTAAGAAACATATATGTCCGTAGATATGGAGAAATATCAGGTATTTCTGCATATATACGGATATATTTTTGATAGTGGCAGAGTCTGGAAAAAAAAAAAAAGGGTTAAATGTCATTTTTTAAAAGGTGGGGTTTTTTTTCCTCTCTCTCTCTCTCTGGGGAAACTATGCCACCAGCAGTAAAATGAGGAAGTAACTTAAACGTACTAGTTGTCATTTTTTTTTCCTGTTGAAGAAAATGAAAGTGCAGTTGAAAAGCTTTTCTGAATACGTAATGTTTAAGATGTAATTTAATTGTCATATTTATCTAAACAACATCTTAGGTTTCTCTTAGTTAGATGTTAGAGTTTAATAAAGTTTTGTCCCTATCATTCCTTAATATACCTGCTTCTGTGTTCACTACACACGTGGCAGTCTTTAAATAAGTCCAAAAGTCTAGTATAGGAAGTTTTTTTGAGAATGATTTTTTTCCTGAAACTTAGTGTCCTTAGATTAATTGATACCAACTGTCACCCAGGTCCATATGTATGTGAATGAAGTTTCCCATATTGCAGAATAGATTTTTGGAGTTTTTATACATGTCCAAAAGGGGTTCTGATATTTTTTCATAGGTAGTATAGTGAAATCATATATCATAGTTTGGGGCCAATTTGGAAGGAAGCCGGTTGATTTGTCTGTGGGTTTTTTTTGGTGAGGAAACTGAGTGCATGAGGGAAACCCATGCAGACATGAGGAGGACATGCAGACTCCATGCAGATGTTGACCAGTCAGAGATTTGGGTAACATTGCAAGGCGAGAGCACTGGCTTCTACGTCACCGTGTTACCTTAGTTTCATAGTGTAAAGTGAATTGAGTTTTTAGTACAACCCAATTCCCTTAGTCTAAAGTGTATTAATTGAGTAATGGCATTTGTCACCCAGACTTATACAAGTGAGTAGAGTTAAATCATTTCCCCATGGCATGGTAGTTTGCCATAAGTTTGATAGAATAATGTTCATATTTGGACAGAATTTATATAGCCTGTAACTTTGAAGCATATAGATTCAAATGATTTACTCAAGAGTTCTCCATGAATAAGTTCCTTCTTGAATATTGTATCATAGTTGTTAGGGTGTATGTTTTTATAAATCGCAGCAGAAAAGGCATTTAATGGTGTTTGCAACTCATTGTTGAAGTATTACTTGCTGTTGTAACTAAACTGTGTCTAATTTAATTCTTCACTGGCCTGGTCACCCAGTTGAACGAATTCTCTCAGCTTGCTCCTCCTCCAAGCCATACTGATAAAGCACAGTTATTGTAACTTCAATATTTCTAAGAGCCATGCAACTATTGAGAAAAAATAATGCATTGTATACTGTTTGTACTTATATTTTAGTGGATATTGTGAAACTCTGAAAGCCATATTCATTTGGGAAAATGTATGGAAAACATTGAGGACATATTAAATAGTCAGGACAGGTATACAGTTTTAGGTCAATTAAGATCGCATGTGTAGTTCTGGGTCACGATTGCTGTTTATTTCATATCACCCTTTAGATTATGGGAATTCCTTTCCAATAGTGGGGTTTTGACCTTAATAACCCCTCTTCCTGTTAATAAATCCATCTCCTTTAAATTCAGAGAGCTGTTTAAGGCTCTGACTCTAAGTCACTCATGTTTTTAGTGAGAACATATGGTTTTTTTTAAGCCCAAAACCCTTAAAGTAAATTGAAATAAATCCTTACACTCAGCATAGGAAAATAAGTACATTTTTTTATCCTTAGGAAAATAGTTTATTTTAGTGCTTGAACCTTTTTTACAAACTGCAGAATCATTTGATGTTGGTATGACAATTATTTTACGGACTTTTCACTGTTCTGAAGACTCCAGAGAAAAAAATACACTGTTTTATAGTGTGCTGGTTAGAAGCTTTACCTCTGACAGCATTTTAATTTCAGTTCTGCTTGATCTATAGTTCAGTGTCTGTTTAGTAAGGAGGCCTTAGCCTAGTCTCTGTAGTGCTGTTCTTTGTATATGTGCCTATAGAAGTGTGTCTCGGGGACAACCATAGCTGTAGTACCTTAAGCGCACTATGGGGAAAAGGACACTATAGATGTTCTTTGTATGTCTGTAACTTTAAATCTGAAAGGGGACCCAACCCTATTACAGGGAGACAGTGCTGGCCACTGTTCCGCTGTACTGGGACCCTGCTCATAGTATGCCTTATAGCTTACTAACTCTGACCAGACATTAAAATAACTTTAATGTATGGTCAAATGGGGGAAAGGAGGTATATGGAACAGGTCATGTTAGTTTGTTGTCTATACACATGTCCAGCCCTGTCCAGGCCTAGTGATCTGTGTCATGTCATTTCATGTAGTGGTGTAGTAAGAAGGGGTAGTGAGGTAGATATCGCACTAGGGCCACCTAAGTTCTTTAAATACATCACTATTTAGGGTTTGGTATGATTGTGGAAGGTATGATGGAATGAGAGTGTGACTTGTAATGGAAAAATGGGAATTCATTATGGTGTAAAAATTCATTGGGAATTTATCCTCTCTGCCATGTATGGAGTCACATACTCGCACGGGTACAGCGACACGACGTCATGCGAACGGGGTATTGCGAGAGATCCGTTAGGATCATAGAAAGATCCGCTAAGTATGTTTTGAAGTTCATGGTGGAGAGTATGAATCATATTAGTATTACAAAAACTAGGAAAAATAAATGACTTATTGGATTTTTGGGAAAAACATGATACTCGCACATTTTTCTTTATTCTTTCAGAAACAACTTGCCAGACATCTATCCTGAGGAGGATAAGACCAGAGTCCATCCGGAAGTAATCCATCTAGGTGAATCCATCCAGAGAAGACGCTATCCTGAAGCTATCTTTATAAAAGGATTTTCTACTGGTTCCACTGTAGAGGGTGAAATAGGTCGACTAAGTCCTGAATCCCAAAAAGAGACTATTCATCAGGTGGACAGTAACGCGTGCTCTGATAAAAGTTTTAAGGTTGCTTGTGTCATCTGTTGAAGAATGGAACAAGATCTGGATCTCAGACCCAGGAAGATTGTATGGATTGTGGGACATTCTTATGTGTATTGGGCCCGTAGGAAAGCTATTAATAGTAGCTATGGGAAAAACCTTGGTTTATCTAAAAATAACTTCTATTGGTTCAGTACTAGAGGGGTGGGCTACGATATTAAGGATATTCTAGATGGAGAGTTAGTTGGAAGTCACATTATGGGTTACTGCTTTCTGAATAAGTAACAGCCTTCATCTATGCTATATCATCCTTTAGGAAAGAATTAGGATTAGGTTTTTGTAAGTTAAATAATGGGTTGATATGTAATGAGCTGATATTTTTTTATCTCAATTACTAAATAAGGCCAAGTGCTGATTATCCAGGGATTTTTTCTGATTGCCATTTTGGAGTCGGGAAGGAATTTTTCCCTTTCTGGGGCTAATAACACTATGCCTTATAAGGGTTTTTCGCCTTCCTCTGGATCAGCAGTGAAATGGGCCGGTGTGGTGCTTGGTTTTTGGTTAAACTTTATGTACACACATCTTTCTTCAACCCAGATAACTATAAAATTGTATATTTATCAGACAGTAAAATATATATATATACATACATACGCATATGTGTTACTGACACATATAATTCAGCAGGCCTGATCTCAGTGGGCAATTTTCAGGGAACAAGTCTCCTATTCTCTGATACCTTGGTCTTCAGTAGATTCAATCTGGCCATAATTGTTTTGCAAAGGATTCATGTAGCTATTGTGTTTTGTCCTATCCTGATTGTGAGTATAATTGATGAGTGTCCATATGTGTGATTAGCAGAGTCCTTCTAGTATGGTTAAATCTGAAGGTAGCCATCATTACAGTTGTCCTGTTAGTCCTGACCTTGAAAGAGTATCTATGGCAGCGGTTGCTATTAGTTACATCTTTTTCTGCTTTGATTTGTATTTTGTCTGTATAGATATTTACCATTACTGTGGTAAAAAGTCAATCAGTTAACATTCCCTTCCCCTACTAAATCAGAGCTGTATCTGTTTGTCTGAGCAAGCATAACAGGCTTTGGTCAGTATGATTGGTGTGATGGACTACAATTTCACAGCAACACAAGTTGCCTTGAGCAACCGGATTGGTATATTTAATATGGGATAATTGGAAGGCCAGAGATGTTGATGGTCTCATGCAGCCTTGTTCCCTAGTTTCTTGCTGTGATCTGTATTCCCTCTCACAAATATGTCCTGGACTGTGGCCTGTAGCTACGTTTTTGACTTGTTTGGTGAGTTCTGGCAGTACTCCTGTATTTCTGATCTCAGCCTCTGTACTCTGGGCATTAAGACCTGAGTATGATTGTAGTTGGGTTGGTGTCCACCCCCTGGGTTAACAGGAGTGTGTGACTTTGAGTAAAGGATACAGAGATAGCTTGGAGTACAGTGGCTGATGGAGGATGAGTGGTCTGCCATGCCTCACAAACGGTTTGTGAACTAAATTGTAGAATCAAGACCACCCTCTCCCAAATATAGTCACCTTATGTATGAGTTAGTTGCTACCATATGGGTTTCTGACCTTGGCCTACCTAAGGCCTAGTATTTAGACAAGCCCTTTTCTAAAATAGAGCAGATGGAAGTTTCTCTTGGAGTAAGTGCTGAGATAAGAAAGCTTCTTATATTGATCTAAGAGAAATATTCCTGGCGCAGGCTAAGTTAAACACATGAGTGTACCCTCACATGTAGTCCGCATAAGATCTTTACTAGATCACATCAGGAAAGAGAAATGTTCTTGGTTCTGATCTGGTTCTGATCTGCATCAGGAAAGATAATTATTGGGTTTTTTCCTGAATAATTTCTGATTTGGTTCTTTTCTGATTTTTTTCTGATTTGTTCGGCCATTAGATTGGCCAACATTGTTTAATTGATTATTTAAGGTTACAGGTTAGTTAATCATTTTCTTTGTTATGAGTACTTTACCAAATAGCTATTCGTGGTTTGACCATTAGGAGACTTCGACCAAAATTTTGCCCACTTTGATGCTAGCTCTGCCTGTTCTAGGTATTGGCTTTAGTATGGTCATCTTCTTCCTTTGGAAGAAATGACCAAAGGGGGGACTGAAAGGATATGTAGGTATATATGTATATATATATATATATGTATGTATATATATTAGTATATAGATCAATTTCATATACAAGCATACATGTATCTAAGTCTGTGCCTCATGTATCTATTCAGTGTGATATTAATGTGTCTATAGAACAATCAGCCACCCACACACACATCTGTGCAGGAAAAGCTGGCTGCATGAAGTAGAGAATAGCCAAATTCTTCTCTCTGGGCAAACCCCATTAATGCCCCAAATGGGGACACCTGGAAGGTCATAAATAACATGTTTTCCCTGTGATCATTGAACTGTGTTAATTCTCGTAAATCACATGACTTTCTGTAATTATGGTGACATATGATGATATACTGCGCATGAGCAAAATCCTGTATTGAGTAGGATATAGGGAAAGCAATTGTAATAAACAGCCAGCATAATTTGTGCTCACATCTCCTGTGTGTGTGTGTTCTGTTAACCATTTTATGTCCTGGCGCCAGGAAATAAAGTGGTCTAAAGCATCTGATATCTGACATGAACTTAAATAGATCCAACTCCTTTCACCCCCTCCCCCCCCCCCCTTGACACTACCTCGACAGTATTGTTTATTTACCAGACACATTGTTATTTATCCTTGCTGATGGTGTATCTTTCCGCTTTTTGGCTATTTTGTCTGGGTGCGTCCTGGCACCGGGGGGGGCGGCCACAACACACGGGCACCAGTGTGATTGACTGGTGAGTGTGTATTTAGGGTAGGGCAGCCGCTTCCGATCTTCAGCCACGCCCCCTTGAGAAAGCCGGAAGTTGCCGGCGAAACATGTCGGGACTCTCCCGGCGTGCCTGAACTCCAACCCCGCTGTGTGCGGCCTCACTGCTGGTCATACCTCCTCTCCCCCTCCCCCCTGTGGTCAAGCGTGCCTCCATTCGGATCCAGCTGAAGCTCCAGTGGGAGCGACGGACGTAGCCGTCACCCGACACTCCATCTGAGTGCCGGCCAGCCCTACATCGGTGCCGAGGAGATTCACGCTGAGGGGATTGGTACCATCTCGTCACCTACCTGCGCACCTCTATGTCAAGGACCCGAACAGTGTTGCGACAGGATCGAGACACATACATCTGAATTCATCAGATGCACCAGGGATTGGACTGGTAGAGTATGAGATCCATGTTTATAGCAGCTTTCAGAATTTCCTCATATGCCTCCATGTGAATCATTGCATGAACTTTGCCTGCTTCTGTCGGTTCCCGCATGGCTTGCTTCATTAGCCTTTGATGCATGCAACATGATTTTTTTAAATATGCTTATGATGTCACAGACTGTGCATATATATGTATACCACTTTTGGAGGCTTTGCCGGATTTCATCAGCCTGATTACTGCTGGGAATACCACATATAGTGGAACTTTATCTGTCTCATTCCAGCTTTACCCCGGCATTCCATATATGGGCCCATGATCACGTTAGGTGATCCCTAGTAGGTGTGCATGAGCGTGTGCGAGGAGGGTTTGATGTGGTGGACGGCCGCTTCACATGGGTTATGATTTTAAAGGTTTATTATATGTCTATTGATTAATTAAATAAAGATTTTCATATTTTTATAAATCATCTTTATTGACACGTTTGTTGATGCGCACACCTGGCCCCCTTTTCTTCTCCTAATATTACGTAGCGCCCCTGGTCAGTGCACACAGCGTGCACGAAAGAGACTCAAGCAGCCAGCAGCAGGATGTCCCTGCACTGCACACAGATCCACACACATTATGGAAAAGCTGATCTCCTGTCAGCTGTAACATCGCCCCAGCTCAAGCCCCGCCCTAGTCCCGGGCCTATTCGGCCTGCCCACAAATCCGGGCCTGTCCAAAGGTCAAAAATCACACCAGGCTTCATAAGGCGTTCATTGGGGAACAGGAGTAGTTTTGGGCCCTGCGTTGCTAGGATCCTAAGAGATTCGGGGCACTTTTGGGAACTCCAGATGAAAATTGGGTGTGGCCGTGCACTAGAATGTGGGTGTGGTCATGGGTGAGGCCAAATTTACATTAACTTCACAATGGGTTTAGTACGCCTGCCCAGCAAAATGTTGGATGAAGCCCCCCTCCATTAATACAGAAACAAATAAATGCAGCATACAACATAAATAGGCAGTGTCCTTCAAACATATGGAGCATGCTGGGTACTGTGGTATCTCTATGGTGAAATGCTGGAAGCTGTGGTGCCCGGAGCCTCCATAGGGAGCATGCATCGTTATGTGTGTCCTCAAATTCCTCAACTCCCCCCCCCCCCCCACACACACACACAGCAGGACAAACTACTCATCTCCTCCATACACTCTCCAAGTCTGGAGAAATCCTCTTTAGCTGGCGATTCCCTTCTGGCATCTGAGAGTCAGACGCTAGAAGCTCTAGCGTCTGATTCATTTTCAGACACTAGGGGGAGAAGCCTGGGAGAGAGGATGTCTGCAGAATCTAGAGACCAAGTGGACGGAGGTAAGTACTGCCGTCTGCTACGTGGGGGGCACCCCAGAATAGATCCGGGGCACGTGCCACTGATCTTTGGGGCTAGCAACGCCCCTGGTTTTGGTAGAAATGGAGGTAATGAAATGATATAGCTGCATCACAGTGAAGTATTCTGATGGGGGAAAACCCGTGTGGGATCGAAACTGGTCCCAAGTAGGGATCTTGTCATTTATAATGAAATGTTTAATAAGAGTGAACCCATTGGTCTTCCACCATCTGAAGGATCCTAGGTTATGGCTTGGAGGAAACATGGGGCAGCCATATAGTGGGCAGAGGAGTGGTACCTTAGTTTGTAGGCCTTTATTGAATCTGAGGGAGCGCCATATAGATAGGGAGTGTGCTGACAAACGGAAGGTGGTTTTAATCGAGGTTGGTGGCGGTGTAAGACTGTAGGGCGGGAAGGTTGAAGGGGGCTAGAAGGTCATTTTCTATTTGGGTCCATAAAGGGGGGTCAAATTTAGAATGCATTTGAGCCAGTTGTGCTATTTGGGGTGCTTTGTAGTAAGCAAGGAGATAAGGAACTCCCAGGCCCTCACTCGTTCTGTTCAGGAACATGAGTTATTTTACTGTTATTAATAAATTTAAAGATTGCTGTTTGTAGGTAAGTTTTTTTTTGTGTGACCAATATTGGCTGGGTGCGAAAGATGTATAGAAGGCGATGTTGGAGTGTCATACGAACTGCCTGAACTCTACCAGTCCATGAGATAGCAGGAGAGCTCCATTTTAGCAGGTCTTGTTTCTAACTAGACAGCATGGGTTTGTAGTTTAGGTCAAATAACTCAGTGGGATCAGCAAATATATTGAGTTCCAGGTATGTGATGTATAGTGGTGCTCAGCAGAGCTCGAATATTCGAGTAGCTCGAATATTCGAGCTCTTTTTCAGCTATTCGAGCTCGGTATTCGAGCTCCGAATAGCTGTAGCTATTCGAATGGGCTATTCGAGAACACTCGAATAGCCCATTCACTATTCGAGCTATTCGAGCAAACCGGCGCTATTCGAGCTCGGTACCGAGCTCGAATAGCGTCATAGCCCAGATTGATGTGCTTAGAGCCAATCAGAGGGCTCCCAGGCCCTCTGACGGCAGCCAATCACAGAGGGGGACCCTGGCCAGCCCCTACCCTATAAATAGCGGCCGCCATGTTCGGGTTTTCCATGCTTGCCTGAGACTTGTACAGAGAGAGATCTGCTCCTTTGTGCTTTGGCTTAGCAAGTGCTCTATTGTGTTCATTTACCTAGCGTTTTTGCTCACCTACACCTGCCATATACACCTGTATTGTTGTTATTTAGATAGACATTGTATTTTAGTTAGTAGCTTGTGTGTTACATTAGAGACAGGCAGCTGCTGCAAGCTTACAGGTTTAGGCCTCAGGGGGGCCTTGCCTCTGTGGGCAGCTGTCCTCTGTTTATTTCTCTCATCATCTATACCAGTATTTCTGCTGTCCTTTACTAATAGTATTGTAGTTATACTGTACTAGGAGTAGGACACTCACTGACTGTCACTGTTTATAGGCTACTAGCTAGCTCCTGCGTGTGTGCACTCACTCACTGTCTGTGTGTACACACACTCTATTTCCTTCTGATTACTGATTGATTATTGTTAGTTGTACTTACTTACTACTTACTCTTACTGTACCCGTAGGGACACTCACTGTCACTGTTCATATAGGCTACTAGCTCCTGCGTGTGCGCACTCACTGTCTGAGTGTACACACACAACACACACTCTATTTCCTTCTGATCGCTGATTGATTATTGTAATTAGTTAGTTCTACTTACTGTTACTACTTACTCTTACTGTACTAGGAGTCTAGGACACTCAGTCACTGTGTTCATAGGCTACTAGCTCCTGCGTGCGTGCACTCACTGTCTGAGTGTACACACACCACCCACACTCCATTTCCTTCTGATCGCTGATTGATTATTGTTATTAGTTAGTTCTACTTACTGTTACTACTTACTTACTCTTACTGTACTAGGAGTCTAGGACACTCAGTCACTGTGTCCATAGGCTACTAGCTCCTGCGTGCGTGCACTCACTGTCTGAGTGTACACACACCACCCACACTCCATTTCCTTCTGATCGCTGATTGATTATTGTTATTAGTTAGTTCTACTACTTACTGTTACTACTTACTGTACTAGGAGTCTAGGACACTCAGTCACTGTGTCCATAGGCTACTAGCTCCTGCGTGCGTGCACTCACTGTCTGAGTGTACACACACCACCCACACTCCATTTCCTTCTGATCGCTGATTGATTATTGTTATTAGTTAGTTCTACTACTTACTGTTACTACTTACTTACTCTTACTGTACTAGGAGTCTAGGACACCCAGTCACTGTGTCCATAGGCTACTAGCTCCTGCGTGCGTGCACTCACTGTCTGAGTGTACACACACCACCCACACTCCATTTCCTTCTGATCGCTGATTGATTATTGTTATTAGTTAGTTCTACTTACTGTTACTACTTACTTACTCTTACTGTACTAGGAGTCTAGGACACTCAGTCACTGTGTCCATAGGCTACTAGCTCCTGCGTGCGTGCACTCACTGTCTGAGTGTACACACACCACCCACACTCCATTTCCTTCTGATCGCTGATTGATTATTGTTATTAGTTAGTTCTACTACTTACTGTTACTACTTACTGTACTAGGAGTCTAGGACACTCAGTCACTGTGTCCATAGGCTACTAGCTCCTGCGTGCGTGCACTCACTGTCTGAGTGTACACACACCACCCACACTCCATTTCCTTCTGATCGCTGATTGATTATTGTTATTAGTTAGTTCTACTACTTACTGTTACTACTTACTTACTCTTACTGTACTAGGAGTCTAGGACACCCAGTCACTGTGTCCATAGGCTACTAGCTCCTGCGTGCGTGCACTCACTGTCTGAGTGTACACACACCACCCACACTCCATTTCCTTCTGATCGCTGATTGATTATTGTTATTAGTTAGTTCTACTTACTGTTACTACTTACTTACTCTTACTGTACTAGGAGTCTAGGACACTCAGTCACTGTGTCCATAGGCTACTAGCTCCTGCGTGCGTGCACTCACTGTCTGAGTGTACACACACACCACCCACACTCCATTTCCTTCTGATCGCTGATTGATTATTGTTATTAGTTAGTTCTACTTACTGTTACTACTTACTTACTCTTACCGTACTAGGAGTCTAGGACACTCAGTCACTGTGTCCATAGGCTACTAGCTCCTGCGTGCGTGCACTCACTGTCTGAGTGTACACACACTAAATTTACTTGTGATTACTACTACTGATTATTGTAACTGCTAGTTGTACTTCCTGACTGTTAATACTTACTTACTGTACTAGGGGACACTCACTCAGTCACCTCACCAACCAACCCACTCCATTAAAGTACCCCACTTTTCACCCGCCCTTTTACAAAACTTTTGTCTATACGCCCAAAACATTGAAGATGTCTGGAAGTGGCAGCCAGCGCGGTTTGGGCAAGGGGAAGGGCAGCAAGGGAATCAGGAAGAGAGGGAGCAGCATTGTGGCAAGCCGCGGCCGCGGGCGCGCCACCATGCACAGTTCCGCAGCAGCAGCAGCAGCGTCAGTGGCTAACATTCCTCCCATAGCCACTGGCCGTGGACGCCTTGGGCGCCGCCCAGGAGGAGCATCTGCAACTCACGCTGCAGAGACACAGCAGCAGCAGCGTGTAGCACCTGCTCCCATTTTCCTCCAGCCGGGTCGGAAACGTCCCATTGAGGAAAAGGATGCAGACACTGTGGTGCAACTCATGACGGAGGATGAGCAGCCCGCCATCAGCTCTGCATCCGAGGCCTCCACCCTCACCACCACCACCACCACCACCCCTGTTCGCAGCAGCCGCCCAGCAGGGTCTGGGGAGGAGGCCAGTTCACCGTCAGTCGCCGACCTCTCATTCAGCACTCTTTTGACCCCAGGCATGATGAGTCAATTGAATGCTGTTGTTGGCGATTTGGAGGAGGAGATGCTGATGGGCACTTTGGGGGAGGAGGGATTGGACAGCAAGACTGTGGCGACAGTCAAGCGTCCCATCCATGCATCAGCAGAGGAGTTTGGGGGGTCATCATCAGAGCAGGACATGTTTCAGGAGGGGCATGATGATGATGACCCGGTGACAGACAGAGACTGGGTGCCAACACATCCAGAGGATGTCGTCCTCAGCAGCTCTGAGGAGGAGGAGGAGGATGCGGTTGTGGGCCTTGCAAGGAGGCGCATCATTGCAAGCATTGGCAGCGTCCCACAGCCTGCTGGTGTCTCAGGCTCAGCAGCAGCAGCAGCAGCATCAGCCAGTACCACCACCAGCCGCACCCAAGACCCCCCCCCCCCCCCAACCACCACAGGGAAACAGGCAGCAGCGCTTCCATGCCGTAGGGGGATGTTTTTGTCACCAATCTGGCGGTTTTTCACCATGCCCACAGTGTACAGCAAGTACGCCACTTGCAACCACTGTCAGCGGAAGTTGAGCAGAGGTGCAGACCCCTTGAAGTTCAGCACCAGCTCGCTGATCAACCACCTTTCTGCGAAACACTTCCACCAGCATGAGGAGTTCCAGAGGCTGAAGGCATCTGGTGCTGGCAGTGGCACCAATCCCATCACTGCACAGCCTTCAGCAGCAGCAGCAGCAACAGCAGCCACCCGCCCTCCTGCTCCTCCAGCAGCACCAGCAGGAGTGCGGAAACGCCCTGCTCCTCCCCCCTCTGCAACTCCTGCCGCCGACACTGAGGCCTGTTCTGGCAGCCAGTCCTCAGTGGCCTCCTCTGCTCCGTCTGCTGATTCCCGTGCCAGCAAAAAGGCACGCCAGAGCCTTTTGAGCGAGTCCTTCCAGGGGGTGGTTAGGGCTCTGCCTCCCAGCAGCCGTCGCGTGCGGCAGCTGAACGGCTTGCTGGCACGGGCCATGTGCTCCCAACTCCTGCCGTACACGCTCGTGCAGGAGGGGAGCGACATGCGGGCGCTGCTTGCTTGTGCAGCCCCAGACTGGCAGCTCCCCAGCAGACACTTCTTCGCCCGCAAGGCCATTCCTGCACTGCACCGCTTTGTGATGGCCAATGTGGAGCGAGGGCTGGAGCACGCGGTTGGTGAAAGGGTCCACGTCACCATGGACTCCTGGAGCAGCCGCTTCGGGACAGGCCGCTACCTGTCCTTCACTGTCCACTGGGTCAGCTTGGTGGAAGGGGGTGAGGATGGGAGAGCAGCAGCGGGCACAGCAGCAGCAGCAACACAGTGGGTGGTGCCACCCCGCAGGGTCAGGGGAACTGCAGCGGGTTCCTCCGATCCTCTGCCATCCTCCGCCACACCTGGCCAAACCCCCCGCCTCAGCAGCAGTGTGAAGGCCCGCCACTGCCAAGCGCTGCTGCACTTGGTCAGCCTTGGCAAGACCAAGCTGACGGCAGCCCACGTGTTGGCCAAACTCCAGGAGCAGGAGCGGATTTGGCTGACCCCCAGAGGCCTCAGAGTCGGAGAGGTGGTGTCCGACAATGGGGCCAATCTGGTTGCTGCCATAGACAGGGGAAACCTGACCCACATCCCCTGTCTTGCCCACGTGCTGAACCTGGTGGTGCAGAAGTTCCTGCGCACCTACCAGGGGATGGACGAGCTGCTGGAAACGGCAAGGAACGTTGTGCGTCACTTCCGGCGCTCGGCTGCAGCCTGTGCGAGCCTGGAAGACGTGCAAAAGGAGCTGGATCTGCCACGCCATCGGCTGATCATTGACGTTCCGACTCGCTGGAACTCCACCCTGGCGATGTTGGAGCGTCTGGTTGAACAGAAGCACGCTGTCAACCACTACCTTGCCCTGGCCACTGTTTCCGCAGCTCAGAGAAGGGACAAGACCAGCAACATCCCGTCCATCGTCCCCGATGATGACTGGAGGCACATGCAGCAGGTGTGCTTAGTGCTGGCTCCCTTCCTGCAGGCCACAAACATGGTGAGCAGGGACCATGCTATGGTCTGCGAGTGGGTGCCCCTGGTTTCTCTGCTGAACAGGGCACTCGATGCTTTGCTGGCACAGGGAGCGGCAGCCTTGGACCAGCAGGAGCGGCAAGCAGCTGCACAGTCCACCTCTGAGGGGGAGGAGGAGGAGGACTTGGTGGAGGTCCCTGACCTGGCTGCTGATGAGGGGGATCAGCGCAGTGCAGCTGAGTTGGTGCGGGGGTGGAGAGAGGATGAGGCAGCAGAGGAGGAGGATGAGGAGGACAGCACTGACGTCGATGTGCCAGCAGACGTGGCCCGCCTCTTCCCAATGGCAGCGCACATGCTGACGTGCCTGCGCAGGGACCCCAGGGTGATCCAGATGAAGCAGAGGGAGGACATCTGGATCAGCATGATGTTGGACCCACGCCTCAAGGGGAAGTTGAGCCAGTTCCTGCCGCCTGCAGGAGGAGACCCAGCGCAACAAATAAGGAGCTTGCAGCAGGCCCTTGTTGAGCGCTTGGAGGAAGCCTTCCCCCAGCCTTCCACCCCCACTGTCCAGCAGCCAGCACAGAGGCAGCAGCAGGTGCCTGCATCCAGCAGCAGCAAGCGCCCCACAGACCTGCTGTCTCTCAGCCACGAGCTCTACAGGACTGTAGAGGCTCCGGCAGCAGTGACTAGAGAGGAGATGCATGCAGCAGCATCCTCCTCCGGTCACAGCCAGCGCCTGACCCGCATGGTGGCTGACTACATGGGGTCCTACAGCGGGCTTGACAGCGATGCCCCTGTTGATCCCATGGAGTATTGGGTCAAGCGCATGGAGATCTGGAGCGAGCTGGCGCAGTACGCCCTGGAAGTGCTGTCCTGCCCCCCTTCCAGCGTGCTGTCCGAGCGCTGCTTCAGTGCAGCTGGTGGCGTGGTCACCGAGAAACGCTCACGTCTGTCTCACAAGTCTGTGGACAGACTGACGTTTCTCAAGATGAACCAGGCGTGGGTGGAAGGCGAGTTCCTGGCCCCTGTTGTCGGCGAGAGGGGGACATGAACTGGCTGCCGGAACTTAGTACCATCGTTAATGTGCCTTACCACCCTTTACCACCTCCTGGCTCCTGCTCACTAAGCCAGCCTGGTTCACTTTGACTATTACGTCGCCTGCAGCCACACATTTCACACCTACAGTGGGCTGCTGCTGTGTACTGCCCTTCTGCTGTCTGTCTGTGTTTCCCACTGCCAGGGTACACAGAATTACCGTCTGCTGCCACTCTGCCACCAGCTATTACGTCACAACAATAGCTGCTCACACTGCTCCTCCATTCCTCCTGCTGCTGCTGTCTGTCTGTGTTTCCCACTGCCAGGGTACACAGAATTACCTTCTGCTGCCACTCTGCCACCAGCTATTACGTCAAAACAATAGCTATATTGGTTGTAAAACCAAAACCAAAAAAAACCAATAAAAAAAAAAAAAGGTTTAATTTTTCTGAGGTGCCCGGGTTGAAAACTGTGTTGTCCCAGTTGTGTATTGGACACAATGTGGGCTGCACGACCGCTGTCTGGGACCTCCTGTTGTGTTTATTTACAGCCCTGGTATCACCGCTAGGTACCAGGGCTATTATGTCACGCTGCCTACCTGCTGCCACACTCACACTGCTCCTCCATTCCTCCTGCTGCTGCTGTCTGTCTGTGTTTCCCACTGCCAGGGTACACAGAATTACCGTCTGCTGCCACTCTGCCACCAGCTATTACGTCACAACAATAGCTGCTCACACTGCTCCTCCATTCCTCCTGCTGCTGCTGTCTGTCTGTGTTTCCCACTGCCAGGGTACACAGAATTACCTTCTGCTGCCACTCTGCCACCAGCTATTACGTCAAAACAATAGCTATATTGGTTGTAAAACCAAAACCAAAAAAAACCAATAAAAAAAAAAAAAGGTTTAATTTTTCTGAGGTGCCCGGGTTGAAAACTGTGTTGTCCCAGTTGTGTATTGGACACAATGTGGGCTGCACGACCGCTGTCTGGGACCTCCTGTTGTGTTTATTTACAGCCCTGGTATCACCGCTAGGTACCAGGGCTATTATGTCACGCTGCCTACCTGCTGCCACACTCACACTGCTCCTCCATTCCTCCTGCTGCTGCTGTCTGTCTGTGTTTCCCACTGCCAGGGTACACAGAATTACCGTCTGCTGCCACTCTGCCACCAGCTATTACGTCACAACAATAGCTGCTCACACTGCTCCTCCATTCCTCCTGCTGCTGCTGTCTGTCTGTGTTTCCCACTGCCAGGGTACACAGAATTACCTTCTGCTGCCACTCTGCCACCAGCTATTACGTCAAAACAATAGCTATATTGGTTGTAAAACCAAAACCAAAAAAAACCAATAAAAAAAAAAAAAGGTTTAATTTTTCTGAGGTGCCCGGGTTGAAAACTGTGTTGTCCCAGTTGTGTATTGGACACAATGTGGGCTGCACGACCGCTGTCTGGGACCTCCTGTTGTGTTTATTTACAGCCCTGGTATCACCGCTAGGTACCAGGGCTATTATGTCACGCTGCCTACCTGCTGCCACACTCACACTGCTCCTCCATTCCTCCTGCTGCTGCTGTCTGTCTGTGTTTCCCACTGCCAGGGTACACAGAATTACCGTCTGCTGCCACTCTGCCACCAGCTATTACGTCACAACAATAGCTGCTCACACTGCTCCTCCATTCCTCCTGCTGCTGCTGTCTGTCTGTGTTTCCCACTGCCAGGGTACACAGAATTACCTTCTGCTGCCACTCTGCCACCAGCTATTACGTCAAAACAATAGCTATATTGGTTGTAAAACCAAAACCAAAAAAAACCAATAAAAAAAAAAAAAGGTTTAATTTTTCTGAGGTGCCCGGGTTGAAAACTGTGTTGTCCCAGTTGTGTATTGGACACAATGTGGGCTGCACGACCGCTGTCTGGGACCTCCTGTTGTGTTTATTTACAGCCCTGGTATCACCGCTAGGTACCAGGGCTATTATGTCACGCTGCCTACCTGCTGCCACACTCACACTGCTCCTCCATTCCTCCTGCTGCTGCTGTCTGTCTGTGTTTCCCACTGCCAGGGTACACAGAATTACCGTCTGCTGCCACTCTGCCACCAGCTATTACGTCACAACAATAGCTGCTCACACTGCTCCTCCATTCCTCCTGCTGCTGCTGTCTGTCTGTGTTTCCCACTGCCAGGGTACACAGAATTACCTTCTGCTGCCACTCTGCCACCAGCTATTACGTCAAAACAATAGCTATATTGGTTGTAAAACCAAAACCAAAAAAAACCAATAAAAAAAAAAAAAGGTTTAATTTTTCTGAGGTGCCCGGGTTGAAAACTGTGTTGTCCCAGTTGTGTATTGGACACAATGTGGGCTGCACGACCGCTGTCTGGGACCTCCTGTTGTGTTTATTTACAGCCCTGGTATCACCGCTAGGTACCAGGGCTATTATGTCACGGCGAGCTGCCTGCCTCATTGACTGCCTGCTGCCACACACTCATCCTCCTCCTCCTGCTGCTGAATTTACCTCCTGCTGTCTTTGTGTTTCCACTGCCAGGGAGCACATACAATGGCGCTTCCAACATGCGTGCGCCCACCAGCTATTTGTTACGCTCAAAAATAGCTGCATTTCTTTAAAAAAAAATTTGAAAAGAGAAATACGTGAAGAAGAAGAAGAAGACGATATTGAAAAAGAAGGAGAAGGAGAAGATGAAGAAGAAGATGAAGAAGAAGATGAAGAAGAAGAAGATGAAGATGAAGAAGATGAAGATGAAGAAGAAGAAGAAGATGAAGAAGAAGAAGATGAAGAAGAAGATGAAGAAGATGAAGATGAAGAAGAAGAAGAAGATGATGAAGAAGATGAAGAAGAAGAAGAAGAAGATGAAGAAGAAGAAGATGAAGAAGAAGAAGATGAAGAAGAAGATGAAGAAGATGAAGAAGAAGATGAAGAAGATGAAGATGAAGAAGAAGAAGAAGATGATGAAGAAGATGAAGAAGAAGAAGAAGAAGATGAAGAAGATGAAGAAGAAGAAGAAGAAGATGAAGAAGAAGAAGAAGAAGATGAAGAAGATGAAGAAGATGAAGAAGATGAAGAAGAAGATGAAGATGAAGAAGATGAAGATGAAGAAGATGAAGATGAAGAAGATGAAGAAGATGAAGAAGAAGAAGAAGATGAAGAAGAAGAAGAAGAAGATGAAGAAGAAGATGAAGAAGATGAAGATGAAGAAGAAGAAGAAGATGATGAAGAAGAAGAAGAAGAAGAAGAAGAAGAAGAACAAGTATATACAGTAACACTACACTACTGAACCAAATTAAGGACACAACTTCTCTTTCCACATTTTTTTTTAAAGGAACATCCCCACATAATCACTTGCTGTTGTTACTTGGAAAAAAAGATGTTTCTTGCATCATTCACCCTCAAAACAAGTGTTGGAAGCTATTTTGGGCCAATTCGAATAGTCAGCTCGAATAGTGAGCTCGAATACCGACTCGAATAGTGAGCTCGAAGTCCGAGGTCGAATCGAATAGTAAAAAATATTCGACTCGAATATTCGACTGACCTCGAATAATTTACTATTCGAATTCGACCAAATTCGAATTTTTAAAAGGGGTATTTGAGCACCACTGGTGATGTATTTGCATTGGAGGACCCAGGGCTGAGGTTTCTCTTGGCATTTAGGAAAGTTGGGGAAAAGGATTTTTGTTTTAGAGATATTTAGACAAAGGCCAGAGTTCAGTGTCACTTTAACACACAGTGCTTAGGGTAATGTAAGTCTATGGGCAACTCAACTAGTGTAAGGATTTGTTCACACTATGGGCTTGATTCACTAAACCGTGATAACTCATATCATGGCCACGCTAGCGTTTTTGCGCGGGTTTTCACACGCAATAGTGAATTTTCATGCGCATTTGCGAATTCACGATTGCGTGCGAAAATTCACGATTGCACGCAAAAAGCTAGAGTGCCCGTGATATGAGTTATCACGGTTTAGTGAATCAAGCTCCATGAGCGCTTTGAGCTTTTTTGTAAGTGCTAGCGTTTCTTAAAAAGCGCTGTAAAAGCGCTAGTGCAATTAATTCCAATGTGAGTGTTCTCACATGAGCGATGAGCTTTCTTTCCAATCGCAAACTCTGGTCCTGCACCATTTTTTTAGCGTTTCTGCTTCAATGGAAAGTACAGGAAAATCGCAAAGCGCTTTAAAATCGCTTGGAAAAGCGATTTTGTGAGCACTTTTCATTATAAAAACATTAAAAATATTCAGTTCCAGGTCAACAGAGGCGCTTACACGCGCTTCACAGAGGCGCTCACACGCTTTATGGACCTGAACCAGTTTTTTATGCTCCTGTACTGCCTGATGAAGCGGGACTGTTGACCGCGAAACGCGTTGCGATTTTATGGAGCGGTGAATAAATTGTATATTTTTTACTCTGCATTTGAGCATATGTCCACTACCAGAGGGAGGTAAGTCCACCTCGACTTCCCTCTTTTTATCATTTTTAGAACATTGTTTTACTCTGCTTGGCGCCTCTGTTCGTACATATTACAGCACAGTTCCAGGTCAAAGAGTTCACTTCCTGATTGTCTGCAAAAAGAAAAGCTCAAAACTCAAAACAAAAGCGCTTACAAAAAATGCAAATCGTTCAAAAAATGCTAGTAGAATCACTTCAACAAGCGCTCACAAAAGCAACTCAACGATTGCAATTCCGATTTATAATGTGAACTAAGCCTAAATTATAAAGCATGGTGCATCACGGTGACGCGACAGGAATCGACGTTGGGACAGGAATCCCAGTGACATACTTCGTGCCCTAAACAGCATAGTGATAGATGGTGATTCGTTCTCTGCTTTTTCGCCAAAGCTCAAGTCCTCTCTGTTTCAGCAGCGCATCTCAGATACCATATTCCATTTTAATAAGTATCATGAGCACCATGCCCAGTGTTCATTGCAATGAACATGCACTACTAGGAAAGCATTGTTCTGAAGTAATGCTGAAAAAGAGCCCTTTCAAAGATCTTTCGCTTTATTGATTTTAACTCTTTTACCTCTTGACATAAAATTCCATTATGTAATTTGCATAATGAAACTTATGTATTTAAAATGCTTTTTGATATTTTATCTAATTTAATTTAATGGATATTAATGTTGGATCTGCCAGACTCTGTGTGAGCTGATATGCAATCAGATTCGAGATGATGGTTTTCTGTAAATGTAAGTTGATTTATGCCTGCATCCATTCATGATCCAAATGCATCTGATTCAATATATTCTTGTTTTTAAGAACTTCTATCTTGTCTGTAGTGACGTCTGTGCTATAATGCTAATTTAATTACCATGTAAGCAACTGGCTTGCTTTAGCAAGCCTTCCTGTTAAAATAGGACATGATGCAAGTGTGATTTCTGGGGAAGAAGCATTAAAAAGATTGGAAGGAACATTGTATAAATAGTAATCACAGAACAGTATGCCGTACGATATTTTAATTTTTGGAGTTTCACCTGTAAAACAAAGCTACAACCTTATATCCACAAGCTGTATTTGAGTGAGGCCACTGCATGATGTCAGTAACGGAGATGAGCTTCTATTTTCATTCAAAATTCATTTCTTTTACAGAATATTTGACGAAACTTTAGTTTTCACAAACATTTTACATTTATATTGGCAACGCTGGCTAATATGAGTTTATCAAAAGACAAAAAATATATGAAATATTAAGGGAGTTTGGCATTCCCAATAAACTGATAAAATTAATAAAAATCATAAGAAAGGACACACAAGCATACGTATGGATAGTAAATGCAGACCCTTTCAAAATCATGCAAGGTCTAAATCAAGGAGACGGGCTGGCCCCTGCACTGTTTAATGTGGCCCTAGAATACGTCATCAGAAAAATGACACTAAATCCAACAAATATTCTAATAAATAAATCTGTACGTATAATAGCTTACGCAGATTCAGAGGCATCCCTACCATTGGGCGCAGAGGGGCATGGCGCCCCGGGTGACTGACACTCAAGGGGGTGTCGCCATGACCCCCCATGGTAGGGGAAGAGCAGCGCTAGAAGGAGGGGTAGGGGACAGCAGCGGGGAGGGGGGACAGATCCCCCACCCCCTCACCTGGGTCCCCTCCTTCTGCCTCTCTTCCCCGCTTGCCCGCCCGGGACCCCCATGTGCTGAACTCCCCGCAGCCCACTGCGGGGACTGCCTCCCGGAGGCAGAGCAGTGCTACGGGAAGATGGCTGCCGAAGCCCTGCACTGGAGACTATTTGTGTCTCCAGTACAGGGCTTCGGGCGCCATCTTCCCATAGCCCTGCTCTGTGCCTGTCAGTGCGGGAGATTTAAACTGGCTGCAGGAGGATCGTCGCTGGAGGACCATCCGGGAGCTCGTCAGAGGCCGGCCAGGTGAGTGAATTTTTTTTTTTTACAGGCTTATTTTCTGGTGAATGCTGCCCACATCATGATTATTTTCTGGTGAATGCTGCCTGCATAATGATTATTTCTGGTGAATGCTGCCCACATAGCGATTATTTTCTGGTGAATGCTGCCCACATAGCGATTATTTTCTGGTGAATGCTGCCCAGTGCCCACATAGCGATTATTTTCTGGTGAATGCTGCCCACATAGCGATTATTTTCTGGTGAATGCTGCCCACAAAACAATTATTTTCTGGTGAATGCTGCCCACATAACAATTATTTTCTGGTAAATGCTGACCATATAACGATTATTTTCTGGTGAAATGCTGCCCACTTTACGATTTCTGGTAAAATACTGCTCTCTTTACGATTATTTTATGGTGAAATGCTGCCCACTTTACAATTAATTTCTGGTGAAATGCTGCACATTTTACGATTATTTTCTGGTGAAATGCTGCCCACTTCACGATTATTTTCTGGTGAAATGCTGCCCACTGTACGATTTCTGGTGAAACGCTGCTCTCTTTACGATTATTTTATGGTGAAATGCTGCTCTCTTTATGATTAATTTATGGTGAAATGCTGCCTAGAAAGAGTTGGGCAGATGAAGTTGGCAAAGATGTCAAAGAACTGCTTAAGATACGCAACTGGAAACAGGCAGCAATAGCCCGAGATGAATGGGGCAGAAAACTGAAGGAGGCCAAGGCACAAATTGGGCTGTAGCACTGTCATCGTCGTCGTCGGAAAACCGTCAGGCCCCTTTTACACTTGCATCGAAAACCTGCTTGCATTGCCCTGTTTTTTGCAACGCAAGGCAATGGGGCCTAGCTCTCTTACCGTGATGCGTTATGCTGCGTCAGAAGTGCCCCATCTGCCGCAAAGTCAACAGCGCGTTACCGCCTGACTTCCAAACGTGGCGGAAGGCATTGAAGTCAATGAGTGACGCATACAATTTAAAAATGATGGCGCGGGCAGTGCGGCACGCATGTGCAGAACAATGGAAATACGACTGAAAAGCTAGGGGAATCCCAGTGACCGACTTCCTTCCAGCAGGGAGTACATCACGCAGCAAGTGGTGGCAAGGGGCATGCGGGGGGGGGGGGGGGGAATAGGGGCGGCACTATGCATATGACCTGTCGGCGTAATTTGCCGCAGGGACATAAGTTTGTGATTTTGTGCCTTGAGGTGCGATTAGGCGGCGACGGGGCATCGCAACACAAACACACATCTGAAGCGTAGAATCTGAAGTGATAGAGATATGGAGGCTGCCATATTTATTTCCTTTTAAACAAAACATTGCCTGGTGTAACGTTTGTGGAACTTTCTCCGTGATCAGCGCACAACCCGTGCGCTGATACGGCGGAAATTATCCACAAGCGTATAATTGCAGGAACCCAGCAAAAGGTGCTACGCACCCGTAGAGGGAAATTCCTGTCGGCAGATGGCGCTGAGGAGTGCAGAGGAACCAATCCTCTGTACCTCCACAAATGCCAGACAGGAATTGTACGAAGCGCAGAACGCAATCGCAAGAGAAGCGATTGCGAATGAGAACGAGCAAAGGGACAGGTTGTATGTGTGTGCACCAATCTAGTCGCCACCCCGCGACAGCGCACACACAACAGCAGATACGAAACAGAAATGCAACCGCAAGAAAGGCGATTGCCAAAAGTGACACAAGGCAGATCAGAACAGAATACGAGGATAGCAAAGGCACAGCAAATCATACAAAGAGGAGATACGGAAAATAACACGCTAACTGAACGCGAACACCGCACTCATTCGCAACAGTGCACGCGTTCATGCGCGGTCTCCACGTGATAAGCACAATAGAGACAAGCACGCCTAACTAACCATCGACAGACAAACATGTAACAGAGGACGCGAGCGCTTGCTTAACGGTTACCTCACCGAGCCTCCAGCAAGCGTTCGTAGCAGACAAGACAGACACACGAAAACAGGGACAAGCGAGAGATAGGATCCACAGCACTAGCGAAAGTGGCTAGCGCGATCCAGGAAGACAGAACAGAAGGATCCACAGTACTAGCGCAGGACGCTAGTGCGATCCAGGTACAGAGTAGCAGAACAGAAGGATCCACAGCACTAGCGCTAGGCGAGTGTGATCCAGGCAGACAGAGTAGCAGAACAGAAGGATCCACAGCACTAGTAAAATTGGCTAGCGCGATCCAGGTACAGAGTAGCAGAACAGAAGGATCCACAGCACTAGCGGAAAGTGGCTAGCGCGATCCAAGGAGACAGAACAGAAGGATCCACAGCACTAGCGCAAGATGCTAGTGCGATCCAAGTGAGACAGATCAGAAGAGATAGCTGGTAGCAACCGCTGCACCAGCTATACTCCAAGAACAGAGATCAGAACCATTTCCTGTCGACCACCGCTGGGACAGGACAATCGCAACAGAACAAACAAACAGATAAGCAATCCTAACTGCACTAAGGAAACCTGCCTAGTGCAGTTTTCCAGGAATTACTCTAAGCTGATCTTCAAACAGAGAGTAAGGCTGACACTCCTCCAGGAGTGTTACACAGGACTAAATCCTTAGGACCAGCCAAGCATTGGGAAACACATAGTACTTATAGTACACGCCTCCAATGAATGTGGCCAGGCAATTTGCATGACAACGTATGCAAATTCCTCAGCAAGCACAAGCTGCAAAACTGACAGAAGCTCTCCTTTCCAGAGTCCTGCAGCATGCAAACCTAAACAATGGTCAATAAGCTGCCTGTCTGCACAGGCAGCTGAGCAGATCATTACACCTGGCAGTTTTGCTGTTCTCTGCGGCTACAGTCTAATCTCACACTTGAAGCAAGTATACAGATAATCATATTGTTGTCATTAACAAGTAACCAGCATACTTGTTCAGGGTCTATGATTAAAAGTATTAAAGGGAATTGGAAAGGATGAGCAAAACATCCAGGCAATGTGCATTACTTAATATAAAATAAATATGGCAGCCATACTTCTCTAATGCCCTTTAATGCCCTGCTAAACCTAAATAATAATAATACAAATACTAGGGAGCTATGTCCTCCAGAACTAGCTAGCAGCACCATAGACCTAACTCAGAAGATCAGGATAGGGGCCTGGGAATGGGGAGAAGGCCACACTCCACACTACTAACTGAAAATAGGAAGGATAGTAGAAGATGCAGCGCAGTGCTGAACTAGTGTGCACAGTAAACAACAACGCAGTGTTTGTGTTTTGAAAGTACAGATTGCTAAATGTGCTAACTGATGATTTGATCATCTAGTTTCCCAATCTGCAAAATTTCACAACTATGTCTAGACACCACACCTAGCTCTCATATACCAGTGTTAGGGCTTGTGGCAGCCACACCAGTTCATAAGTACCATTGTCTGTATGCTTGTTCCGAACCTTATTAATTCAGCAAAGATAATCTCATGCAGAGGATTTCAGATAAAAATCAAATCTGTTTAAAGTACATCTGTAAAGCAAATATAAAGTACATTTTCCTTTATTTGATCCCATCTCTGCCATGCTCTATGTGCCTTAATATTATTGTTTTACTAGTGCACAGTATCATTTAGCCTTGCTGGGCAGAACTGAAGAAACTGCTGTCTCTATTTCATTCTGACTGCCATTTTGTTTTGTGGAAATGATGCAAAAGCCCATGCCTGCATTACTGATGTTTCCCAGAAAAGGTGACAGTGTCTGTAGACACTAAATGGTTATCTTTGCCCCTGCATGTTTCCTTGGCAGGAGTGTGTTTACACTAGTGGGGCTAAACAGGGTCAAAAGGTCAGGCAGTGGGGTAACATAGAAACTTGATAGTGAAAGAGATGAATTCCTAGTAATTAAAGCTGTAGCTGTAACAACAAAAGGTATGCAAGGAATTATTTATGCGAGGGAAATTTTTCTTTCTTTATTTTGCAATATAACTAGCGTACATTGCTGTAGAATGTATTACTATTTCTGGTTTCAACGTTTCCATTAAAGGACTGAAGTGAGAAGAATATGGAGGCTGCCATATTTATTTCCTTTTAATCAATCCCAGTTGCCTGGCAGTCCTGCTTAGTCTACTTGGCTACAGTAGTTTCTGAATAACACCAAAAACAAGCATGCAGCTAATCTATCTGCTGCATGCCTGTTAAGGGTCTATGGCTAAAAGTATTAGAGGCAGAGGATCAGCAGGATAGCCAGGCAACTGGTATTGCTTAAAAATAAATAAATATGGCAGCCTCCATATCACTTTCACTTCAGTTGTCCTTTAAATTTTATCATTTAATGGTGTGTTATTATTATTTTTTTTCCAATCAGATATACTGTAGATCTGAAGCAGAGCTGACGAAGAGAGACTCTGACCATAGTTACTGTATACTCTCTCTGTAGTTTTCCAGTAACAGCATTATTAGGTTGCAAGTGACAGTCATAGAAAGATGCTTTAATTGTTTTTGTGACATAAAAAGTAGAATGCATTAATTGCAGAATACATGTTCACAAAACAGTCTATTTCCAGCACAGCAGATGTTCATACAGCAACTTAGTCACAAGTGTGATATTATCTCAAATAAGTGCCATAAAACAAGATATGTAATCAGCAACCATACATCGTTGTTAGAATGATTCATAAGAAATAAAGCTTGAATCTGTGTATAGAGAAGACAACAACCTCTGTGTCTCTCCTTACAGAATTGTGCTATATAATGCGTATAGTATAAATCTCGGTGAAATGTAGAAGCTGCTCAGCAAGCCCTAAGGTTGTTTTTCCATTTTTCATGTTTTCTGAGTTTGCTCGATGTCATCATCTGGTTCATCCACAATAGGGATTTCATCAGGACCCGGAGTCTCCTCTACTGCTACAATCTCTTCCACTCGAGGTTTCACAAGCTCTGCAGTCATCAAAAGTTGCATTGTCAGTAGAACTGTCAGTAACATGATCACTTTTTAGTTATCTTTTCAAATGTGCACTGATGTTATTGAAAGTGTGTTCCCGAGCCAAAGCTTGGGTATAAACTGAGATACTTACCTAAAGAGAGGGAAGCCTGAGGATCCTACTGAGGCTTCCTTCGGTGCTCTGATGTCCCTCGTCGCTGAGCGGGGCCCCCTGGAAGATTAGGGATGGAACACTAGTGACAATGCCTTGATGATAATTTTTCAGGGGGCCACGCTCAGCAACAAGGGACATCAGAGCACAGAGGGAAGTCTCAATAGGATCCTGAGGCTTCCCTCTCTTCAGGCTAGTATCTTATTTTGATCCCAAGCTTCGGCTCAGGATCGTTTTAAAGCATATTATCCGAGTTTAACGTTTTGCCACAAATGAAGTCCATACATACTTTAAGTAATGTCTCCACATCAGGATCACTGCCTCTGTTTCCTGCTGCAAAGCTTTGTTTTCCTGCAATAAGCCCCAGACCAGACTGAGGCCCGGTTCACATTAGCGGCTGCTATCCGGAATCGCCGTGCCGGAGCCGTGCCGGAGCCGGACCGCATGCGGACCGGACGAAACGGACGCACGGCATAGCAATGAAAGTCTATGCGACCGTTCACATGCGTCCGTTTCGTCCGGACCGGAGCCGGACCGGATCCGGACTCCGGCGTTCGTTCCAACATGCGCTATTTTTTGGTCCGGCTGGTCCGGCTGACGTATCCGGACCGGAGTCGGAATGTTGCATCCGGCCAATGGAAACCAATGAGAACCGGAGAGCGCACAACACACTGGCTATAAAAACCGGATGTTGTACCACACTTCCTATGCTGACTCTATGGTATGGTGGCCATTTTGGATGGGGACCACATGGCACCAGCGTTCACAGAGTGGAGCAGCAGTGACTTCATGCTGGAGCTCTTTGGCAGCAATATGGAGCAGGATCTGTCTGATAGCGAGGGGGTGAGGCCCTACACATCAGAAGACCTCATCCTACAGGTGCAGCAGGTACCAGCCCTGTGGGACAAGGGGGATGCGGACCACAGCAACATCAAAAAATGCAGAGGCCTGTGGAAAAAAATTGCCAAGCTGTATGTGGAGGACTTTGAGAACTTGAGCAAGAGACAGCAAGGCACAGAGGGTATGTTGACTAGAAGTTTTGGGGGGGGGGCTTGTGGTTTAAGCTTGTGATGTATTCAACTTTTGCTATGGATTTGTGTCACCCACGTGTTGCCCACCCACCCGTGGCCCACCCACCCGTGGCCCACCCACCTGTACCCCACCTGTGCTGTATCCCACCCACCTGTGATGTATCACACCCACCTGTACCCCACCTGTGATGTATCCCACCTGTGATGTATCCCACCCACCAGTACCCCACCTGTGATGTATCCCACCCACCTCTACCCCACCTGTGATGTATCCCACCCACCTGTACCCCACCTGTGATGTATCCCACCTGTGATGTATCCCACCCACCTGTACCCCACCTGTGCTGTATCCCACCCACCTGTGATGTATCACACCCACCTGTACCCCACCTGTGATGTATCCCACCTGTGATGTATCCCACCCACCAGTACCCCACCTGTGATGTATCCCACCCACCTCTACCCCACCTGTGATGTATCCCACCCACCTGTACCCCACCTGTGATGTATCCCACCTGTGATGTATCCCACCCACCAGTACCCCACCTGTGATGTATCCCACCCACCTGTACCCCACCTGTGATGTATCCCACCTGTGATGTATCCCACCCACCTGTACCCCACCTGTGCTGTATCCCACCCACCTGTGATGTATCCCACCCACCTGTACCCCACCTGTGCTGTATCCCACCCACCTGTGATGTATCACACCCACCTGTACCCCACCTGTGATGTATCCCACCCACCTGTACCCCACCTGTGATGTATCCCACCCACCAGTACCCCACCTGTGATGTATCCCACCCACCTCTACCCCACCTGTGATGTATCCCACCCACCTCTACCCCACCTGTGATGTATCCCACCCACCTCTACCCCACCTGTGATGTATCCCACCCACCTCTACCCCACCTGTGATGTATCCCACCCACCTCTACCCCACCTGTGATGTATCCCACCTGTGATGTATCCCACCCACCTGTACCCCACCTGTGATGTATCCCACCCACCTGTACCCCACCTGTGATGTATCCCACCCACCTCTACCCCACCTGTGATGTATCCCACCCACCTCTACCCCACCTGTGATGTATCCCACCCACCTGTACCCCACCTGTGATGTATCCCACCTGTGATGTATCCCACCCACCTGTACCCCACCTGTGCTGTATCCCACCCACCTGTGATGTATCACACCCACCTGTACCCCACCTGTGATGTATCCCACCTGTGATGTATCCCACCCACCAGTACCCCACCTGTGATGTATCCCACCCACCTCTACCCCACCTGTGATGTATCCCACCCACCTGTACCCCACCTGTGATGTATCCCACCTGTGATGTATCCCACCCACCAGTACCCCACCTGTGATGTATCCCACCCACCTGTACCCCACCTGTGATGTATCCCACCTGTGATGTACCCCACCCACCTGTACCCCACCTGTGCTGTATCCCACCCACCTGTGATGTATCCCACCCACCTGTACCCCACCTGTGCTGTATCCCACCCACCTGTGCTGTATCCCACCCACCTGTGATGTATCCCACCCACCTGCGATGTACCCCACCTGTGCACATAAAACATACACAATGACCAATTATTATACATCAATTTATTGTAAAAAATTAATACATTTAAAATCACTCAAACTTGAAACTCCAAAATAAACACATTTCAACAAAACAAATTAAAAACCAAACATTCACCCTCGTCCAGGTGGTGTGGTAAAATAAAGTCTCAGTTGGTCCCTGTTCCGCAGTGACACTACCCTTGGCCTGGTTGCATACCTCCGCAGGGGCATTAGTGGAAGCACATTCGGGGGTTCCGGAGTCTCTCTTTCCTCCTGCCGCACAAAGTTGTGGAGGATGCATGCTGCCTTCACCACGACAACTGCGTTGCCCGGTTTCAGCAGCATGGGCATGTGGAACACCCTCCACTTTGACACCAGGATCCCAAATGTGCACTCCACCATTCTCCTTGCACGGCTCAACCGAGCATTGAAGTGTAGCTGGCTGGCATCAAGTCCCCTGTCTGGGTACGGACGCATTACATGGTCGGACAGGGCGAAGGCCTCGTCCCCCACAAACACATAGGGGTAGGCCGGTGCCCTTGTCCCAGGCCAGGGTCTGTCACGGGGGAGACGCAGTCTGCCTTCCTCCATCAGCCGGCAAAGGGTCGTACGCTGGAAAATTCCAGAGTCATTGGAACTACCGTACGACCCCACATCCACGTACACAAACTTGTAGTCCGCATCTGCCACTGCCATTAGAACAATGCTGAAGTATTTTTTATAGTTGAAATAATGGCTGCCACTCCCCACGGGTTTCTGAATCCGGATGTGTTTCCCATCCAGTGCGCCAACACAATTAGGAAACTTGCACTCGGTCCAGAAGCCCTGGGCGATCTCCTCCCATTTCGTGGTGTCCGGCACAGGCATGTATCTGGCCCTCAGTCGCGTCCAAAGGATCCTCGAAGTCCTCACGACGATGCCTGCCACCGTGCTCTTCCCAATACGAAATGTGACATGTAGCGATGTATATGTTTGTCCAGTTGCGATGTACCTACAAGAGAAATAATTGAAATCAATTTTTCATGTCGTTACAGGAGAAAGGTACAAGACAAGGTGGCGCAATATACGGGATGCATATGTGAAATGGCTACGGAAGAAAAAACTTGCCGAACGAAGTGGCAGTGGCGGGGGAAGGCGACAAAAAGACTACCAATTTGCCAAGCAATTGTCTTTCATCAATGCAAGCCTGGAACCTAGACTGTAAGTACCACTACTGTGGGCAGGAACTGAGAGCTCATTACCATGACTTCGGCCATGTATTGCTATGGCCTCAATTCCCATGGCTAGCGAACTTTTCTCACAAGCTTTATCAAATGTTGGGTAGAAACTGGTGATAAAGTGATTGCTAGTGTTTGCTAGCTCTGTGAATTGACGCCACATGCTGTTTGGCACACCAATAAATATTTTTTTTATCTACAGGACTGAAGACAATTTGGAGCAAGAGGAACCGACCCAGGAGGCACGGTTCAGCAGTGAGGAGAGCTTGGTGGATGATGACGTCGCCGATGTAACCTATTGCCCCGAGGCGAGGAGTAGGAGGAGGGAGTCCTTAATCACAACTCCGTCCTTTGATGATGACTTGGCAGAAGAGAGCTTGGATGTTGAGGTTGCAGGACCGAGTGTGGAAGAAGCTGAACCTCCACAATCGACCGCTATGGAAGCTCCAGGGGAACAAGAACAAAGTGAGGAGCACCGAGAGACTGCAGCACAACCAGCGCGCAGGGCAACCCCGACACAGGCCAGAGGACGGGAAGATGCTGCCACACCACCAGTGAGGACCACCACACCAGTGAGGCGTCGAGGTACCCTCCCCCCAACAAGGAGAGAGACAGAGTCCGAGATGTCCGGGGCTGTCTCCGGACTTCTCGGGATTCTTCAGAGCCACCAAACTCTCATAACCCGGCAGTTGCAAGATGAGGACAGGGGCCATATCATGGAGCAGTACAAGTCCCACATCACTACACTGCAATGTGAGCTCGACGCTGTACATGGGCACTACAGGGACGAGCTTAAAATGATGCATGAGATGCACAGAGGAGAAATCGACCAACTGCGTGCGCAGCATCATCAGTCGGTGGGCCAGCTGCAGAACATGATGCAGCAAATGCATCAACAAAGCAAGGAACTACTGAAATTGCAGGCACACCCGTGTTTTCACACTGTGATGTCTCTAATACCATATCTTGAAAAGGTGCCTTCACAAAACCTGATGGCGTGCCATTCCAATTTGCTGGAGGTGATTAAACAGCACATGGACACGCCATTATTGCAACCACCAATTTTTAGACCCCCACAACCAACAGCGGTGCCCACCTGGCAATCATCACAGATGTACACCGGCTACAGAGGCAGTCAATATGGGCCACCGCTGTCAGGGTCCAGCTCATCCACGACCAGCACCCAAGAGAGTCCAGATTTCCAGGCAGCAACTCCCACCTTTTCTAGTAGTGGTGCCGATACAATTTGAAAAAAAGTCAAATTGTTCCTGGACATGCTCCTCTGAATACCTCCGATCCTCGAAGGAAGGATACCATCACAGGGCTTTTTAACTTTTGGTTTTGCTGGACTTGAACTTTAGGGCCTGGTGTCCCCGAAAGACACTACCTGGGTCACAACCTTGTGCCTGTTGCACTGCACCTGTAGTCCTGCACCTGTGCCTTTGATTCCTCTTGTTCCTTACTTTGTTGAGCTTAATCACTTGCACAAGACCCTTGGAGCCATGGGTGAAGGACACCTTCACTGGTCGGTGAGAGGCCTAGCCTTTTCACTGACCTGTGTCCTTCATCCATGGCTCAGAGGGTCCTGTGCCAGTCGTTAGGTTTTAGAAGCACTAATAATTTAGGGCCTGGTGTCCCCGAAAGACACTACCTGGGTCACAACCTTGTGCCTGTTGCACTGCACCTGTAGTCCTGCACCTGTGCCTTTGATTCCTCTTGTTCCTTACTTTGTTGATCCTAATCACTTGCACAAGACCCTTGGAGCCATGGATGAAGGACACCTTGACTGGTCGGTGAGAGGCCTAGCCTTTTCACTGACCTGTGTCCTTCATCCATGGCTCAGAGGGTCATGTGCCAGTGGTTAGGTTTTTGAAGCACTTCAATTTTAGGGCCTGGTGTCCCCGAAAGACACTACCTGGGTCACAACCTTGTGCCTGTTGCACTGCACCTGTAGTCATGCACCTCTGCCATCGGTTCCTCTTGCTCCTCACTTTGTTCTTGTTCCTAACCACTTGCACAAGACCCTTGGAGCCATGGGTGAAGGACACCTTGACTGGTCGGTGAGAGGCCTAGCCTTTTCACTGACCTGTGTCCTTCATCCATGGCTCAGAGGGTCATGTGCCAGTGGTTAGGTTTTTGAAGCACTTCAATTTTAGGGCCTGGTGTCCCCGAAAGACACTACCTGGGTCACAACCTTGTGCCTGTTGCACTGCACCTGTAGTCATGCACCTCTGCCATCGGTTCCTCTTGCTCCTCACTTTGTTCTTGTTCCTAACCACTTGCACAAGACCCTTGGAGCCATGGGTGAAGGACACCTTGACTGGTCGGTGAGAGGCCTAGCCTTTTCACTGACCTGTGTCCTTCATCCATGGCTCAGAGGGTCCTGTGCCAGTGGTTAGGTTTTTGAAGCACTTCAATTTATTAGGGCCTGGTGTCCCCGAAAGACACTTGGGCAGCTATGCCCTACAACTCTTCCAGCACAAAGTTGGTGGTTGGTGTTCCTTAAAACTGACCGGGCTATACCATAGATATGTTATTTTTTTGTCTTCCATGTTGGAAGAATGTTTCCATGTTGGAAAGTGGTTGTTTTTGCAATAAAAAAATTTGTTTTTACATACCTCAGTGTGATGAGTAGTTGTTCTTGTGGTGTGACTGCTCTCCTGAACGTGGTATCCTTCTTCCTAAGGTCATCCTTCACCATCTCCAAAAGGGTATCAAACCTGTCAGGAGATGTAAAGGAAGAAGCTGTAAAGTATGTTGTGGGACAAGGTGTTGGGTGGAGGATGGGGGAGGTGTGTTTACAGAGGTTTGGGAGTGTTGTGGAGGGTGGGGGTGTAGTGTATAGCTAGGTATACAGGGGTGTGGGGGTCAGGGTGGTGTGTTTAGCTAGGTATACAGGGATGAGGTGTTGTGGGGGTGAGGGTGGGGTGTTTAGGAATGGTGGGGGTTGGTGTATTTAGGCCTATATACTTACAGGGGAATAGACATCCGAGTGTAGCTGTAGAACTTCTGTGGGTGTCGTCTGAGGTCCCGGTAGAGGGCCTGGAACTCTCCCTTCCTCTGCCTCCTGGCTAGTAGAGGGTGCACCCACCATCTCCTGCGAGGAGCACGCCTTCTCCCCACATAGTAGTAGGTAAACAACAGGAAGGAGAGAATTCCCAGGTAATAAGCGTAAAAAATGACTGGATCCATGGTCCCAACTGCTGTCTCTGTATCCAAGGATGGTCTCCACACGTCCAGCTGTCTCCAACAATGACCCCAGAGCTTCTGCTGACCTCCCAGAACCCCAGGTATTTATACAGGTTGTTATCTCTTTAAGAATCCGGATCCGGACCGCAACCGTGTTCATACCGCACGAAAACCGTATGCAACCGGACCGGATCCGGACCGGATCCGGACAGGAACCGTACGGTTCAGGTCCGATCCGGCTCCGGTGCGGTCCGGACATCCGGTGCGGTTTTTGCAAAACCGCAAGTGTGAACGGGGCCTAAGTCCAGCACTGTCCAGTCCTGTCAGTTTTGCATCGGTTTTCTATCCGTTTTACTAAGTGTGGTTTGCCTTCTTAAAGAGAACCCGAGGTGTGTTTAAAGAATGTTATTTGCATACAGAGGCTGGATCTGCCTATACAGCCCAGCCTCTGTTGCTATCCCAAACCCCACTAAGGTCCCCCTGCACTCTGCAATCCCTCATAAATCACAGCCGTGCTGTGAGGCTGTGTTTACATCTGTAGTGTCAGTCTCAGCTGCTCCCCCGCCTCTTGCATAGCTCCGGTCCCTGCCCCTGTCCCTTCCCTTCAATCAGCAGGGAGGGAAGGGATGCAGGCGGGGACTGGAGTTCTGCAGGAGGCGGGGAGAGCAGCAGTCTGACACTATAGAGATAAACACAGCCAGCTCTGACAAGCTGTTTGTCAGCAGCATGGCTGTGATTTATGAGGGATTGCAGAGTGCAGGGGGACCTTAGGGTGGTTTGGGATAGCAACAGAGGCTGGGCTGTATAGGCAGATCAAGCCTCTGTATGCAGATAATATTCTTCAAACCCACCTCGGGTTCTCTTTAAAACAGAAGGAATTTGCGATAATTCAGCTTAAAGTGAACATCTGTGGTTACCCACAATTCACCGCTACTGAATATGCAAATTATCTCTTTATGCCCCAGAAGCCAAGCTTGCATCCAGAACCGCTGGTGTCTAGCAAGCCTATAGCTTAAAATTTTACAGAGCCATACCAACCCCACATGCAAACAGCCTGTTTCCTTGTGGTTTTGGGTCACCCCAAGCTGCTTGGTTACTGTGCTATCCGCTTTACCTGACTGGACTATACATGTACACCTTATTTGTGTGAACACAGATATAGAAATGCATACAAAACTGAAACAAAACTGACAGGACCAGACCTAGCGTAATTAGCGGAAGTAGAGAGTGAGCGGCAGACACAGAGAAGACTGTGCGTGAAGATCCAGTGCGTGGAACGCGGAAGTAGTGTGAATTTCCCTGCCCAGGCGCTGCTCTTATTCTGTACGGGGGATTGCTGAAGAGCCCGAGCCGAGGGAGGGGGGAGTCAGGCCCCCCTCCCCATGGCTACGTTTGCCCGCTGCTCCCCTCCAGGCTAACTATACTTGGGGCAACTATACCTGGCTACCTATACTGGGGGGCAACTATACCTGGCAAGCTGTACTGGGGCACCTACTGTATACCTGGCTACCTATACTGGGGGCACTTATACCAGGCTACCTATACTCTGGACACCTATACCTGGGTACCTATACTAGGGGCACCTGTAGCTGGCTACCTGTATTGGGGGCACCTGTACATGGGTACCTATACTGGGGACACCTATACCTGGCTACCTATATTGGAGGCACCTATACCTGTCTACCTATACTGGGGGCACCTATAGCTGGCTACCTAAATTGGGGGCACCTATACCAGACTGCCTCTACTGGGGGCAACTATACCAGGCTACCTATACTTGTGTCAAACCGTATACCAGAATGCCTATACTGGAGAGTATATAAGTATAGGTAGCCTGGTATAGTTGCCCCCAATATAGGTAGCCAGCTATAGGTGCCCCCAGTATAGGGGGGGTGCAGGAGAGGAGAAAGAGATTGATGAGTAGACTATACAGGAGGTACAGTAAGTATGACATGTTTATGTTTATTTTGACTTAATTTTTAGTTCAGGTTCTCTTTAAATCGTTCTTAAAGGGACACTGTAGGGGGGTCAGGGGAAAATGAGTTGAAGTTACCTGGGGCTTCTAATGGTCCCCCACAGACATCCTGTGCCCGCGCAGCCACTCCCCAATGCTCCAGCCCTGCCTCTGGTTCACTTCTGGAATTTCAGACTTTACAGTCTTAAAACCACTACGCCTGCGTTGCCGTGTCCTCACTCCAGCTGATGGCACCAGGAGTGTACTGCGCAGGCCCAGTATGGTCTGGGCCTGCGCCGTGCGTTCCTGGTGACATCAGGGGAAGCGAGGACACGGCAACGCAGGCACAGTGGTTTTCAGACTTTAAAGTCTGAAATTCCAGAAGTGAACCGGAGGCGGGGCCGAAGCATCGGTGAGTGGCTGTGCGGGCACAGGATGTCTGTGGGGGACCATTAGAAGCCCCATGTAACTTCAACTCATTTTCCCCTGACTCCCCTACAGTGTCCCTTTAAGTAAGGGACTGTCTTGTCTGTGAGTTACACAGTTCCAACAGCAGAGCAAATGGCATTTACAACTCTGGATTCTTAACCTTTACGTAAAGGTTAATTTCACACATGGGGCCATATGCAATTGACTTTTTCACTTGCGTTTTCTCCCAGGTGATATTTTCACAACTTCTAAATGAAATGCCTTTTAAACAACCAGCAAGTAAATAAAAACACAAACTAATATTGACAGTACTTGTTCACCAACTTTTTGGTACTGAAAGGTTTATAAAAAATTATCTCCTAGGAGAGGCCGCGACTTAACAATTGCACCGCACCATGTCCTCTTGCACATTAACCCACGGCAGACTGTGGCGATAGAGTAATATGCATATCCCCGCCCCCTCCAACAGTAACGCGCTCCCTGCTAGAATGAAGTACATCACTGATTTTTGGCTGATCAGTGCATGCACACTGCACTGCCACCACAACAATCTGAATAGATTGTTACAGTGCCATTGACTCCAATGCAAATGCCTGTTGCACGGTACACCTCAGCAATGCACTGCAGAGTCTGTGTTAACTCTGCATTGCCGGAAGCACCTCTGCTGCATCGTGTCGCACCATGGGTAGTGTGGCCAGTCGTTTAGAGACTAATGGCCACTGCAATAGTAGAGCGGTGATGGAGAGCAACGCAACACCCTAGTGTGAAAGGGGCCTTAGAAAAAGGAAAGTAGGCTAATGTTATGAAGGATTGGGACTGTACATACACATATTTACTTCATCATGTGCATGTTACTTCAGGTACTCTTCAAAATGGCCTGTTTACAGCCAGCCTCTCATGGTTCTCACTGTAAGCGTGTATTGTACTTACCTACAGTATATTATGCTTCTGGAATTGTATGTCTATTCAGGAAGTGTGTATAAATCTGGATAGAGGCTTTGGCCCTTATTCAATTCACTTTTTCTCCTAAGTTTTCTCCTAGGAGACAATTTTTCATGTTTTGTATAAAATAACATTTAAGCAGTTTACAATTGAAAAAGTAAGGGTAAAAAGTAATGTCAAAATCATTCTGTGATTACATTTTTTGTTGCTTGATGGTGGTTTAAAGGGCATTTTATTGATAAAGGGTGAAAATATCACTTAGGAGGAAACTTAGGAGAAAAAGTGCATTGAATAAGGTCCTTTGACTTCTAACTTGGAAGCACAACTTTTCACTGCCTTTCCCTCCCCTCCCCTCCTGCTGTCCACATACCAATGTGATCACCATTATTGGAGGGTGGGTTGCTGTGATTTGTTTATGGAACAACAGGGTAGGTTGGAACTCCAGTCATAAGTGAAGGTCTCTATAATGTTTGAGCAGAGGTTTGTAAAGGCTGCCTGAATATGTAGGGAAGCATTTACAGTGTAGCAAAAGTAGCTGTTGAAAGCCTGTGGTACCTACTTTTGTACACTTTAGGGCCCGTTTCCACTGTAGCGTTATGAAATCGCCGGCGAATCACCGCAGGCAAATCGCATGCGGGTGCGATTCCGCATGCGTTTTTTGCCGCGATTTCGCATGCGATTTCGCATAGGTAAGGCTGTATGCGATTTTAACCATGTCACTGCCTGTGTGAATTAACATGGGTACCTATGCGAAATCGCATGCGAAATCGCGGCAAAAAACGCATGGGGAAAACGCATGCGATTTCCCTATTAAATACATTGTGTGCGATTCGCCTGCATTCCACACGCAGGCGAATTCTGAGGCCCCTACCCTGCAGATTTTTTCTGCACAGAAAAACGTGCGGGGAAACGCACAAGTGGAAACAGTCCCATCCACTTCTACTGACTGTGCGGATCCGCATGCGTTGCCCGCATGCGGATTCGCGATAGTGGAAACGGGCCCTAGGGTGGAGAAAAGCAAAGCTACAATAATAAATGTGACTCTAATATGCTAGATGTCCAAGCAAATGTTCACTAGTGCACAATTTGAGATCACTCAACAATTAGGTGAAGGTTTTAAGGCCGGTAGATCATGTTCAAATAGTAAAAAGCACAACTTTTCATTACAAATTTGACATTCACTAGATGGTGGCCATTTTATTCCTTTTCATCCCTAATCATTACTGGGAATAACAGGGGAAAAAAAAAAAGGAAAAACAAAAAAAGATTATACCATATACTGTATGTCCTACCTGCATCCTCTGTTTTTTTCTTTCCTGTAAGGGATAAAATAATATTAGTTTTGGATTGTTTTATACTTATCAAAACTGTGCCTGTGCACACAACAATAAAATATTTAATATTTTCAGTTTAGCTTCCAGTTCAGGAAGGGCTTGTTTCCTTATATTTTGCTTATTATTTTCTAATGCTCTGGATGCCTCTAGTTCCTCTTTTTTGTTGGTTTAGAAATTCCTCACTTTGCTTAACACTTGAGTTCCAGAAACTTGTCACAACTTCACTTTTCCTAATATGCTGACAGGATGACAGGTGAATTTGCGGTGACAGCAGTGTTTTATTTGCCACCACATGTGGTATTTTGGTATAGGCGTGCAGTATTGTGTACTCTCACACGTGGCATTTCCTGCATTTGCCAGTACACCTTTTTAAACATAAACCATGTGACAGAGGTGCCAACAAGTGTAATATATATAAAAAATGGTTATAAGAGGAGGTGGTGGTGGACCTACCTCTCCAATGATGTCCCAAATAGTGAATTTTAGGTAAAACTTTTAATTGTCACTTTAAAAAACTCCAAAATGTGACATGTTTCACGGGACACAGCCATGCTTCCTCAGGCAAAATAAAGGAGTATTTAGGAGTCCACCATTACCTCCTCTTTTAACCAATTTTTGATGCATTTTACTTGTTGGGGCCTCTGCTACATTGTTTTTGTTGCTGATTGTGCACCCTTGGTGGAGGGGTGTTACTCCTTTCTTTACTACAGGGAGTGACTTCTTAACCCGAGTGGGATCGGGTATATTCTTGCCTCTTGCCTTTACAGTGGCTGCCTCTGAGGTAACACTGACTTGTGAGTACTACAGTGTATTACTACCTGACATTTCATATACCCTCTACTAGCTACTATCATAATACACTATATTGGGCTCGCGGCTTTATCCCTCTTTTTGTTTTACAACCTTTTGAAACATAATGGGTTGGCCTTCACTGGTAAACAGACCTTTATGTGGCCAAGTCAGTCATCACTATGATGCATTAGGAAGGAAGATGAGATGATCAAAAGAGAGAAAAAAAATCCTCTTACCCTGTCAGTATGGTGATGAAAAAGTGCCTTAATGCAGCATGAGGTGAATCATGTTTACTACTGGCACGCACGGACAGTGATCTTCCTTATTGCCTTAGTTGAAGACACACACCCTTTTTCTTACATAGATACCCAAGTCTATCCAGATTGCTTAGGGCACTATTTCACACTGAAAATCACTACAAAATCAACACTATTTTTCCACAATTCCGTTTGCGATTCTCATTCCCTGAAACTGACTGGTTTTCACACTGTGTTATTTTCTGGTATTTCTGCTTTTAATCTGACCTGGGATTTATGAAATATGTCTGCAGGGAACAAATCTTTATTGGGTTTCCCCTAAATCCACACAAAACAATCTGCTCAGAGGTAATGAGGTGTTTGGACACAAATACATCAATATGGTCCCTATGTGCCTTCTCACTTAACCACTTCCCGACCGCCTAACGCACAGAGGCGGCCGGGAAGTGGAGCCCGCAAGGACCAGCTCATGCCCAAAGGCAGTGGTCCTTTTAGGAGCATGGGCGGCGCGATCGCGTCATTCGTGACACGATCGGCCCCCGGCGACTGGCTCCGCCCCCCTCGCGCTGTAACCTGCCGGCCATTCGGAAGCGCCGGCGGGTTACTAGCACCCGGATCGCCGCATACAAAGTGTATAATACACTTTGTAATGTATACAAAGTGTATTATACAGGCTGCCTCCTGCCCTGGTGGTCCCAGTGTCCGAGGGACCACCAGGGCAGGCTGCAGCCACCCTAGTCTGCACCCAAGCACACTGATCCCCCCCCCCCTGCACCCTGATCACCCACAGCACCCCTCAGCACCCCCCCCCCTCTCCAGACCGCTGTTTGCACCCAATCACCCCCCTAATCACCCATCAATCACTCATCTGTCAACGCTATTTTTTTTATCCCCCCCTGCCTCCTGCTCCCTCCTAAACACCCCCTCACCCCTCAGATTCTCCCCAGACCCCCCCCCCCCCCTGTGTACTGTATGCATCTATCCCCCCTGATCACCTGTCAATCACCTGTCAATCACCCATCAATCACCCATCAATCACTCCCTGTCACTGCCACCCATCAATCAGCCCCTAACCTGCCCCTTGCGGGCAATCTGATCACCCACCCACACCAATAGATCGCCCGCAGATCCGACGTCCGATCACCTCCCAAGTGCAGTGTTTACATCGGTTCTCTACCCTAAACACCCACTAATTACCCATCAATCACCCATCAATCACCCCCTATCACCACCTGTCACTGTTACCCATCAGATCAGACCCTAATCTGCCCCTTGCGGGCACCCAATCACCCGCCTACACGCTCAGATTGCCCTCAGACCCCCCCTTATCAATTCGCCAGTGCAATATTTACATCTGTTCTTCCCTGTAATAACCCACTGATCACCTGTCAATCACCTGTCAATCACCCATCAATCACCCCCTGTCACTTCCACCCATCAATCACCCCCTGTCACTGCCACCCATCAATCAGCCCCTAACCTGCCCCTTGCGGGCAATCTGATCACCCACCCACACCAATAGATCGCCCGCAGATCCGACGTCCGATCACCTCCCAAGTGCAGTGTTTACATCTGTTCTGTACCCTAAACACCCACTAATTACCCATCAATCACCCCCTGTCACTGCTACCCATCAGATTAGACCCCTATCTGCCCCTAGGGCACTCAATCATCCGCCCACACCCTCAGAACGCCCTCAGACCCCAGCCCTGATCACCTCGCCAGTGCATTGCTTGCATCTATTTCCCCCTCTAATCACACCTTGAGACACCCATCAATCACCTCCTGTCACCCCCTAGCACACCAACCCATCAGATCAGGCCCTAATTTGCCCCGTGTGGGCTCCTGATCACTCGGCCAAACCCTCAGATCCCCCTCAGACCCCCTTCCGATCACCTCCCCAGTGCATTGATTGCATCTATTTTCCTCTCTAACCACCCCCTGAGACACCCATCAATCACCTCCTGTCACCCCCCTAGCACTCCTATCCATCAGATCAGGCCCAATACAACCTGTCATCTAAAAGGCCACCCTGCTTATGACCGGTTCCACAAAATTCGCCCCCTCATAGACCACCTGTCATCAAAATTTGCAGATGCTTATACCCCTGAACAGTCATTTTGAGACATTTGGTTTCCAGACTACTCACGGTTTTGGGCCCATAAAATGCCAGGGCGGTATAGGAACCCTACAAGTGACCCCATTTTAGAAAAAAGACACCCCAAGGTATTCTGTTAGGTGTATGACGAGTTCATAGAAGATTTTATTTTTTGTCAAAAGTTAGCGGAAATTGATTTTTATTGTTTTTTTTCACAAAGTGTCATTTTTCACTAACTTGTGACAAAAAATAAAATCTTCTATGAACTCGCCATATACCTAATGGAATACCTTGGGGTGTCTTCTTTCTAAAATGGGGTCACTTGTGGGGTTCCTATACTGCCCTGGCATTTTAGGGGCCCTAAACCGTGGGGAGTAGTCTTGAAAACAAATGCCTCAAAATGACCTGTGAATAGGACGTTGGGCCCCTTAGCGCACCTAGGCTGCAAAAAAGTGTCACACGTGGTACCGCCGTACTCAGGAAAAGTAGTATAATGTGTTTTGGGGTGTATTTTTACACATACCCATGCTGGGTGGGAGAAATCTCTCTGTAAATGGACAATTGTGTGTAAAAAAAATTAAACAATTGTCATTTACAGAGATATTTCTCCCACCCAGTATGGGTATGTGTAAAAATACACCCCAAAACACATTATACTACTTCTCCTGAGTACGGCGGTACCACATGTGTGGCACTTTTTTACACCCTAAGTACGCTAAGGGGCCCAAAGTCCAATGAGTACCTTTAGGATTTCACAGGTCATTTTGCGACATTTGGTTTCAAGACTACTCCTCACGGTTTAGGGCCCCTAAAATGCCAGGGCAGTATAGGAACCCCACAAATGACCCCATTCTAGAAAGAAGACACCCAAAGGTATTCCGTTAGGAGTATGGTGAGTTCATAGAAGATTTTATTTTTTGTCACAAGTTAGCGGAAAATGACACTTTGTGGAAAAAAACAATTAAAATCATTTTCCGCTAACTTGTGACAAAAAAATAAAAACTTCTATGAACTCACCATACTCCTAACGGAATACCTTGGGGTGTCTTCTTTCTAAAATGGGGTCATTAGTGGGGTTCCTATACTGCCCTGTCATTTTAGGGGCCCTAAACCGTGAGAAGTAGTGTTGAAACAAAAATGACCTGTGAAATCCTAAAGGTACTCATTGGACTTTGGGCCCCTTAGCGCAGTTAGGGTGCAAAAAAGTGCCACACATGTGGTATCGCCGTACTCAGGAGAAGTAGTATAATGTGTTTTGGGGTGTATTTTTACACATACCCATGCTGAGTGGGAGAAATATCTCTGTAAATGGACAATTGTGTGTAAAAAAAAACAAAAACAATTGTCATTTACAGAGATATTTCTCCCACCCAGCATGAGTATGTGTAAAAATACACCCCAAAACACATGATACTACTTCTCCTGAGTATGGCAATACCACATGTGTGGCACTTTTTTGCAGCCTAACTGCGCTAAGGGGCCCAAAGTCCAATGAGCACCTTTAGGCTTTACAGGGGTGCTTACAATTTAGCACCCCCCAAAATGTCAGGACAGTAAACACACCTCACAAATGACCCCATTTTGGAAAGTAGACACTTCAAGGTATTCAGAGAGGGGCATGGTGAGTCCGTGGCAGATTTCATTTTTGTTTGTCGCAAGTTAGAAGAAATGGAAACTTTTTTTTTTGTCACAAAGTGTCATTTTCCGCTTACTTGTGACAAAAAATAATATCTTCTATGAACTCACTATGCCTCTCAGTGAATACTTTGGGATGTCTTCTTTCCAAAATGGGGTCATTTGGGGGGTATTTATACTATCCTGGAATTCTAGCCCCTCATGAAACATGACAGGGGGTCAGAAAAGTCATAGATGCTTGAAAATGGGAAAATTCACTTTTTGCACCATAGTTTGTAAACGCTATAACTTTTACCCAAACCAATAAATATAGGCTGAATGGGGTTTTTTTTAATCAAAAACATGTTTGCCTACATTTTTAGCGCTGCATGTATACAGAAATTTTACTTTATTTGAAAAATGTCAGCACAGAAAGTTAAAAAAATTATTTTTTTGACAAAATTCATGTCTTTTTTGATGAATATAATAAAAAGTAAAAATCGCTGCAGCAATCAAATAGCACCAAAAGAAAGCTTTATTAGTGACAAGAAAAGGAGGTAAAATTCATTTAGGTGGTAGGTTGTATGAGCGAGCAATAAACCGTGAAAGCTGCAGTGGTCTGAATGGAAAAAAAGTGCCTGGTCCTTAAGGGGGTAAAGCCCACGGTCCTCAAGTGGTTAACCACTTGAGGATCACCGTGCTAAACCCCCCCAAAAGACCAGGCTTTTTTTTTTCTGTAATTGGCTACTGCAGCTTTAAGGCCAAGCTGCAGGGCCGCACAACACAGCAGACAAGTGATCCCCCACCCCTTTTCCCCCCACTAACAGAGCTCTCTGTTGGTGGGGTCTGATCGAAAGCCTACCCCCCCCCCCCCTCCCCTCTCCCCAGCCCCCCATGTTTTTTTTATCAATATTTATTTTATTTTAATTTTTTTTACTATTTGTTTCTTTTCTTTTGTTTTTAAACCCGCCCACCCCCCAGCCGGCCAATCCTGGCGACCGGCTGTCATAGGCTTCTGCCTATGAGAGCCGATCGCTCTTTTGTCCTCCAGGGGGACAGCCGTGTCACACGCTGATCGCAGCGCTGTACATGTAAATAGACGGGGGTTACAGCGTCTAACATTCTCCCGAGCGGCAATTGCCACTCAGAGACTGAAGACGGGGCGGAGCTACGCCCCCGAGAAGGAGATGCACGCACACCCTGCACGCAATCTCCTTCAGTAGCCGGCTCCAGGACCTGACGCCAATTGGCGTTAGGCGGTCCTGGGGCTGCCACCGCGACCACGCCCATTGCCGTGTGGCGGTCTTTAAGTAATTACACACAAACAAACAAACACAGAAAATGTATATTGCGCTTTTCTCCTGGTGGACTCAAAGCGCCAGAGCTGCAGCCACTAGGACACACTCTATAGGCAGTAGCAGTGTTAGGGAGACTTGCCCAAGGTCTCCTACTGAATAGGTGCTGGCTTACTGAACTGGCAGAGCCGAGATTTGAACCCAGGTCTCCTGTGTCAGAGGCTGAGCCCTTAACCATTACACTTTCCAGCCACAGGGATAAAAACTTGCACTGATTGGAGGATCTTCACTGACTACCAGAGTTCAGCAAGTAAAGAGGGGAAGCTTTTGCTTCAGAAAGTTTCTATAAGCTTAAAGGACTCCCTAAGGAAACAAGTATAATCCATTATTACTCACCTGGGGCTTTTTCCAGCCCCATCAGCTGTTTCAGTCCCTTGCCGCAGCTCCGGTCCTCCTTTGTTTCCCCGCTGGCCACCTGCACAGAGCGACGACCCGCCAGCAGGTTGTCTCTTCTGCGCCTGCACGTCCACATTATCTGGCGCATACTGCACATGTGCAGTAATAGTGCCGGTGGGACACTGAGTAGGACCAGAGCTGCGGCGAGGGACTGAAACGGCTGATGGTGCTGGAAGACGCCCCAGGTGAGTAAAAATAGATTATATTCGTTCGCTTCGTGAGTCCTTTAAACACTGGTATGGAAAGAACTCCTTACTAAGGTAGCAATTGTGAGCGGTATGAACAGGAGTTTATACAAATATATATACATACATACATACATACATACAATTAATAATCTTTGTAATAGAATTCCATTTTTTAACACATAATTCAAACATTTCTGTTTCTTTGTGTGGTTTACTCCACAATTTTTATGCCACACTATTTACAGCCTACCTGATGATCCACCTTTGGACCTAAACTTTGGCGTAAGTTCCTCCTTCTTTTTTCCTGGTGTCACTGTTTCCATGACATGTCCTGCTGCATCAGCAACATACATGGCCATTCCAAGCTCGCCCATCATATGTGTGACTATCAGCTAAAGCAGCAAAGGAGAAATATAATTATACACACCATGTGCGCCTTTAAGGCCAAAAGAAATAAGGAGATCACTGCCGAATCCAACTGATCAAGGAATCACATGTCTGTGGGTATTCTGCAACTTCTGTAAGCGTGCACATTGTATAGACATTGACCAGGCTTTCAAATAATGTGTGTTATAATGAACGCAGCGTGCATTGCAGTACACATACATTATAAAGCATATGTTATACAATGCACACTGTGTGAATCCAGGATAAACAAACAAACAAACCACTGATCACCATTCACCAGATAGCCCCTTTATACAGTAGATATGTGTATCTTAAATGGTGGTTTGATTTTCTAACAAGCAAACAAATACTGTAAGTGGCAAACTGTTAATGGATACCCAAATCTTTATAAAAGGACCATGAAGCTGACTGAATCATGTGATTCAGGGCAGCAGACTGTAGGGGGTAGCATCAGCTCTACACTCAGCTGATCTTTTTAAAGTGAATTGGGAACCGCATTTAAAAAAATGAGACAGATACTTACCCAAGGATAGGGAAGGCTCTGGGTCCTATAGCCTTCCCACTCCTCTCCTGGTCCCCTCGTTCCAGTGCTGGCTCGCCCGGTAGCAGTATTTGACTAATTTAGTCAAATACTGCTTTACCTGGCCGAAGGAGGCTTCAGAAGTCTTCAGGGAGCCCGAGTGCTCCTGAAGAAGGGCGGCCCTGTACTGCACCTGCATGCTCTCTTGCACGCTCACGCCTGTGCAGTATGGAGCCGCACATCTTCGGGAGGACACAGCTCCCGAAGACTTCCAAATACCCTTTCGGTGGGGGATTGAAATGGGGGGGGGGAGCCAGCACAGGATAGAGGGCACCGAGAGAGGAGACGGAAGGCTCTATACGACCCAGAGCCTTCCCTCTTCTTAGGTAAATATTTGCTTCATTTTTTTTAATGTAGTTCCCATTCAGTTTAAGTCTCTCCCTCTGCTCTGCTGCTTCTGCATGACTCATGGAGCACAGAGCTTGCCTGCTCTGAGTCTGTGTGGGCTGGCACACAGCCCCATGATGAGTGTGCCCTGGGCCAACCACTTGGACACAGCCAAGACAGAAGTGTCCACGACCGATGATGAGCAAGCCCTGGGCCAACCGCTCTGACGCATCCGAGACGTAAGCATCCATGACCGAGAGCCCGATGATGAGCGCGCCCTGGGCCCACTGCTCTCTGACGCATCTGAGACTGCAAATTGTCCATAACCATCACTTTTTCACAAAATAAGAAATAAGAAAACCACAGGGATTTTGTAAGAAAAACATTAGTGTACGGATAAGTACACTAATGAAGTACAAATGAAGGCTAGTGAATTAGGGCTATACTGATAAGGCGCCATGGGGCTGCCCTGCCAGCATCTACTAGCTGCATATACTGATATTCATAAAGGGTGCTGGCAATTAATGCCTATAATAACTGGGTAATCATTCCGTAAATTAGTGATGCAAATGAAGACTGGTAATATTCAACACAAAAGGTAAAAACAAACCAGATGTTTTATGAATCTTTTTGAAATGGATAAATGTGTTGACAAAAAGCTGTATTACATCAACAATGTTTTTTTTCTGGATAAGATTTAGTTAGTGTTTGGGTGAGGGTTAGTTCAGGGTTATAGATCAGGTGAAGGCTAAATTCCTTACTTTTCTTTTCTTTTTTTTATGTCTTGATTTGTTTTATGCACTTTAATCTCACCTTCTGGTTTCTTCTTTGCCTTTCCTCCCTTTCTTGTGCCTTCTCCTTTATTTTTCGCAGTTTTCCGTGTGGTCATTTTACCTCTTCTGTTAGCGTGTCATTTATTGCAGCCATTCTCACACTGTGGGGCTGTGTGATTGGTGACACACGCTGCTATTTTCATTGAATGTTGGTTAATCTATCATTAGTGATGTTTATTACCTTCTTGTCTACTCATTCCTCAGCAGCATACACTACCCAGACTAAACTATAGTTTGAGAATATATCATGTGACCTGTCAAAACACAGCAACAACCAGTAGCAATGCCACGAGAACACCCAATAGTGCCACACATGTTACCAGGTTAACATGCTGTAACGCACTTACCATAGCAAACTTACATGTTAACTTGGTAATGCACATGGCGTACATCGAAAAAGGGCGTCGGGAAAAAAGAGCGCGCGGTGTAAACGATAAGCAGTAATACCGTTTATAAAAATATTGCGTAGTATTTCATTTACAAATAATGTTTTACAAATTTAGAAATCATTAAATAATGTGTATGAAATCGCTAATTGTGAAAACGTTAATCTTCCCTGTTTCAAAAGTGAAACTTATAATTACATTTGTTAAAAAAAACGATAATATATGTTTAATCGTTATAATTATATATTATTGTGAATAACCTTCATTTATCATTTCTTCTTATAATAAAATCTGAAAATATTGTTTATCACGATGATATAAATATAACTACGTTCGTAATAAGTGTTGTAAAACATTAGTAAGTATTACTAAAATTTTACTAAAACTATACCTAACCCTACTCTCACACAGAACCCTCCCTGTACCTATCCCTAACCCCTAGGCCCCCCCTGGTGGTGACTAACCCTAAGACCCCTCCTGGTGGTGCCTAACCACCCCCCTGATGGTGTATATTGTACTGTAACTATACCTAACCCTACTCTCACACAGAACCCTCCCTGTACCTATCCCTAACCCCTAGACCCCCCTGGTGGTGCCTAACCCCAAGACCCCCCTGGTGGTGCCTAACCCTAAGACCCCCCCTGGTGGTGCCTAAGCCTAACCACCCCCCTGGTGGTGCCTAACCCTAAGACCCCCCTGGTAGTGCCTAACCCTAACCACCCCCCTAGTGGTGTATATTGTACTGTAACTATACCTAACCCTACTCTCACACAGAATCCTCCCTGTACCTATCCCTGACCCCTAGACCCCCCTGGTGGTGTCTAACCCTAAGACCCCCCTGGTGGTGCCTAACCTTAAGACCCCCCTGGTGGTGCCTAACCCTAAGACCCCCCTGGTGGTGCCTAACCCTAAGACCCCCCTGGTGGTGCGTAACCCTAACCACCCCCCTGGTGGTGCCTAACTTTAACCTCCCCCCTTACTGATCGCTTTATTAAGTGGATAATAATGTTTTACAAATAGTGACTGTAAAAAATAAATTGCAATTTATGTTACGTATTAATCGCTTTATTTTGTGAATAATAATGTTTTACAAACATTAAGGGATAAAATTTTAAATAATTTTATTGTGTGGATAATAATGTTTTACAAATAGTGACTGTAAAAAATATATTGCAATTTATGTTACGTACTGATCGCTTTATTTTGTGAATAATAATGTTTTACAAACAGTAAGGGATAAAATTATAAATAATGTTTTAGTTAAATACGATAAATATGTTTAGTATTTTTATAAACGTTATTTGTCATGGCCGCATTTTCTAAACTTAAATAATCACAAGCACAGTTATAAAACATTAAAAAATCTCTGGGCGCCGTTTGTAAAATGGTAATAATCTCCGGCGCTTTTTTTTCCTGTTCAGCGCCCATTAAACGATATTTATTATGGGAGTGAATGGCGGCGCCCTTTTTGTCCACTAGCTGCCGGCGGCCTTTTTTCTTGTTACCACCCACGCGGGTTAATGAGTGGTGTTCTCACTGCATATAATAATAAAAAAAAAAACAATAACTATAAAACTATTTGGGCACAATATTTTAGTTTCTTTTTAATGAGTGTGTTTTTTTGGATTTTTGAGGAAAGTGATGGTGAATCCTTTTTCTTTGAGACGTACATGGTGTGCTCTTCAGTGCATAACAAATTGCAATTTTTGTGTTCTTGCTTGTTTGGTCTGCAGCTGCCAGCCCGAATTGTGGCAAGGCTAATGTCCACGGCGGAGGGGAATAGCAGCCATCTGGTACATTTATGGCATGATAATCTATTGTACTGCATACAGTGGTTTGGGACACTGCAGTAGGATCTATGGGCTACGCAGGAAGTTTGACAGTATTTGAGGCCCCTTTCACACTGGTGCGTTGTGTTACCCTGTTTTGCCGCAGGGTAACAACACCAGTAAAAGGGGCATTTCATACTTACACGGTGCGATGGAAGTCCTTAATTTGCCGCTCGGGTAACGCTGGTGGAACAGCGTGTTGGTGGCTGGCTTGCACGGCGACTGGAAGTCATGGAAGTCTATGGTGACACAGTTTTAAAAAAACAACAACAAAAAAACAGCATTCAAGTTGCGGTGCGCATGTGCGGAAGCGTATTTTTTCAATACACTTGAAAAAATTTGAATTCTGGCCACAGGAAGTGAGCACTAGAGAGCCTCAATTCCTGTTTAGCCTGCAGCCAAAATGGAGATTACCACACACTGCCTCAGTAATCTCCATAGGCTCTCGCACCATACCGCTACCGAAGCAGTGTGAAACCGGCCTCTGTTGGAGGTTAAGTCTTGGACATTTTAAATCATAGCTCCCAACTGTCCCTCTCTCGGAGGGACAGTCCCTCTTTAGAACTCCTGTCCCTCTTTCTTCCTCATCTGTTCCTCTTTCAGGGCTCAGGTACAGATCTGTGTAAATATACGTAGGTTTCTACTGAAAAATGTGTTAAATTGGTTGTAAACTTTATTTCCATCCTATAAATTGATATATTTTTGTTATTTTAAAATGTTAATATGTAGGAAAATTAACCAGGATTGAATGGACCAGTGTGGTTTGAATTATAACGCAACATATTTTTCCTATGAAATCTTTATTGTATGTGTGACTAGGGGTGTGTTGGGTGTGTGTTTAGGGGTGTGGCATAAGTGTCCCTCCTTCTTATCTCAAAAAGTTGGAAGGTATGCTTAAATGATTGCTGAATGTTGCTCACCCTTAGACGCAATTCCTACTTAGGACTGGTTCACACTGCAGGGACAAAAGACTGATCCATATAAAAACTGATCCATCAAGCAGATCAGTTTTTATTGGGTGTCAGTTTTAAATTCATGAATTCCAGCTCCATTAGCGAGCAGTCAATGTGAAGCATCTGTCAATCTGGATTTATCACAGCCTCCTCAAACTTGCGCTCCATTCAGCGAAATGGGCCAAACTGAGCAATGTGTACAGATCCTATTGATTATCATGCCGATCCGTTCCATTTAGTTCTGCCAGCCATAAGAGTGGCTAAAAGCGGTAGCTATCCTTCTACAGTACATCTTTCCCAATGCTATTTAAGCGTCTAACTCACCAACACAGGCGCCGCTCACACCGCTCACGATGCAATGCACTGCAGAGTAGAAGATGCGTCCAGGTACATTTTTGAAAGGCAGAGACGGGTAGCCCATCACTTGTATTATATCGGGCTGCACCATTACTTACCAAACACGTGGGCAGCAGTGGTGCTGAGATATGTGTAACGCTCAGCACTACTACCTGATTGCCTATTTGAACAGCCCTGCAGTAGATTTGGTTGTGTCTGGCTGTCTTACTGGATACCGGCTGTCTATTATAAACTCACTTTTGACTCCCTGACCACCCGGTATTCTTGCCTATCCATTTGAAACCAATGGTATCACCTCATTTTTGACCTTTTAATAGACATGAAGATGTTACAAATTACAGGTATGATTTTTGACGTTAGAAAGTGAAACTGTGGAAGTGAAAAGGGAGTATTACTGCCGGGCTATAATAGCACAGTGTACAGGACCAGTGATCTCTGTGGGTATAAATGAAGATGTGTAAATTTTAATCTCATTTTAGTGTCATAGAACAGATGAGTGGATAGTGAACCTGTTAAACTATGGTGCTGAGAGTGGGGATCTGTGATTAAAAGAAGAACACACAGTGAAACGCAGGTGGAGGTAGAGATGAAAATATGTGCTCTGTTTATTAGTGAACAGTAGGTAGACACATACAGAACTGGTTGGATTCCCTACAGTCAACACAAGTGAAAATGAACAGCAATGGACAACACATAGAAGTGGTGGTGGTTTTACAGTACAGTATAGTCTTACATGGCTGAGCCATTCTACAGAAATGGTCTTTTTTTATTTCTATATGCCAATCTTCAAATTCTTCCCCAGTTGTGTACTGCTGGACTAAAACATGTATACTAACCTTGACCTCACTCCAGTTCTTTCACCCACCTCATCTTCCAGTGTCTTACAGTGCTTGTGGTCAGGTGGCGCTAGGAGTTGGACACCAGCAGAGCAGTCAATGCAGGTGATCTGCCAGGGCTGAGCTATAATGGACTCATTACAGGTCTGCTGTGTGCTTGCAGTGGAACACCAGCTATTTTTTTTTATTTATAATGACACTGGCAAAGGAGGGGAAAATCCCTCATCTAGATGCCAGACAACCTAATGTTTAATAGTTGTAGCTCTTCTCTTCTCTTTCCAAAACAAAAAGAAAGTTTTGGCCGGAGGTCTGCTTTATTAAACCTGCAACTTGAGGATGATTTTCAGTTGAAGTAAAGTATAGTGCTTATAATGACAAGTGTCAATCCGTAGTTTCATGTTAGACATATGGGGTCCAGTGTCCTCATATATTACACAATGAGGCACTCCTAACTGCACGCCCCTATTATTTCCAGCTCAGTATAGTTTTACTCCATTGTAGTTTATCCTCATACTTGTAATTAATGAACGTTTCTCCAGTAATATTCTGTAAACTACTTTTTTCTTTTCCTTTTTTTTTTTTGCCACCACATTAGAGTCTATCTATTTCACTACATGAAACTCTTATGTACTAAGCAAAGCCAAAACATTTATAAATATATTTGAATACCTATGTACACCTGTGGCTCAAAATAGTCATATTTTATAGTATTGCTTTTAAGACTGTCATGTTCTAAAGATTATAAAGAAAGCCTAATTTTTATCACTATGCGTCTTTTAATTTGTAAATGCTTTGCATGGTTAAGCAGCCAACAGAAGAACCTGCTGTTTTATGTATTACTACTATATATTGGGTAACTTAGTTGCGCTTATCTAATTACTGCCAGTAACATTACATTAGAGAATAGTAATTATATTAGATATGCATAAATTGTTCAAACTGTGGGCTGAATTATAATGATATTGATCGATCTAGATGTTCTGTACCTTATTAAATGAATATGCACCCTGAACATGATGTTGAGAAAGTGATTTTCTAACAAAATCAGAATTAAAACTATGCCGACGGTAACCAGGTTACTGGAAGCCACTGATTTCACTACTGTGATGCAAATATCACATGCATTAAAGAGACACTGAAGCAGAAAAAAATGTATGATATAATTAATTATATGTGTAGTACAGCTAATAAAATGTTAGGAGCAGAGACATAAGTCTAATATTGTTTCCGGTACAGGAAGAGTTAAGAAACGCCAGTTGTTATCTTTGCAAAAGAGCCATTGAGCTCCACGACTTTAAAAGTCGCAGAGAGCTCTGTCTTCTGAAGCTTATTATCTCGAGTGTTTGGCACTGTATTATTATTTTTTTTCCTGCAGAGAATGGTTCACTTGCTTGCTCTGTAAAATTATTCAGAATGCTGAGTAGTATGTAAACTGCAAATATTAGAGAATAATGCAATGTAATTAAAAAAAACTATATAACTGAAAATAAAAATATGAGAATGTTATTACTCAGCAGTAATTATCTGAACTACACAACCAATTCATTATATCATAATTTTTTTTTCCGCTTCAGTGTCTCTTTAACACTTTGTGGCACTTGTTTGGCTGCATTATTAGGGGTACTGGATTAGGGCACAAAATGATTCTTTCTACTGTGAAAGCAACAATAATATTTTAAGCTGTTTGAATTAGTGGTAAACTAGAAGTGAGGTAGGTTAAAGGAGTGGAGACAATCACAGACATTACTGCTTTTCAAACCAGTCCCCAGGTTTTTCTGGAAGTCTTAAATTAAGGATCTGGACTCATGACAGTGTTAATATCTTAGTGTTGTGGACTATTCAAGATAGGATTGCAGATTACAAGTACAATTTATATTCCTGAATAATCTAAGGACTGGTTTGAGAACAGGCAGCTCTTGCACATTTTAGCACTTAACATCATTCTACCATCCCTAATTTCTCTTTCTCTGAAGCTCGGTTACTTTTTCTTAGCATCTGCCTGAGGCTCCTGCTCTGCCTCTTCACCCTCTGGATTAAACACACTTACAGTAAAATCATTAGTCTCAGTGCCGTATTTGTTCTTTGCCCGGATGCAGTATTTGCCGGAATCGGATGTGGAGACGACGGTGATGGTGAAGCTGGCGTACTTTCCAGATTCAAACTTCAGAATGCAGTGATCATCTCCAGTCAGTTCCCGCTCATTCTTCAGCCATGTGACCTCTGGCACTGGGTCTCCCCAGATATTGCATGTAAGGTTAAGCGCCTAGAAGGTAAGAGCGCAATCAGTGTGAATGTCACTACGGTCCACTTTTTACATTCTTTAAAAAAAAAATGCTATAAATGTACAGTATGTCAGTACAGCACAAGTTTCTTTGTAGTTCAATGTAATTACAAATTATCTCTCCATTTTAATTTGTAACCAATGACTGTCAGCTCTCTACTTTAGAAGCCTACAATGTGTCCTCTTTCCTGAATGCGTTACTCTTTCCTGAGGTAAACCTATACGCAAGACTAGTTATTGGTAGTGATGATCGTAACCTGCTAATTACCATTACGTCAAATTCTAGGTACATTTTCGCAATTTACGGCCATATGTAATTAAGATTTGGACTTTCAACTGATTTTGTGTAATTCATTTGTAATTTCATGTAATTTTTGCGTAATTTCCTGCTGACTTTAGTGATTAATAGCAAAGTCTCCATACCTTAAGGAGAAGGGGGGGAGGGGGAGGAAACAAGTCAATTTTTTTGTCAAAAAGACCTTGTTCTTTTTGAAAAAAATAATTTTAAACATGCAAAGGTAAAACGTTTTTCAAACTTTACAGTTTAAAGGGAACCTGAAGCAAGAAGTATATGAAGGCTGCCATATTTATTTCCTTATAAACAGTACCAGTTGCCTGGCAACCCTGCTGGCTTATTTGGCTGCAGTAGTGTCTGAATCACACCAGAAACAAGCATGCAGCTAATGTTGTCAGATCTGACAATAATGTCAGAAACACCTGATCTACTGCAAGCTTGTTCAGGGTCTATGGCAGAGGATCAGCAGGACAGCTAGTGAACTGGTATTGCTTAAAAATAAATAAGCAAATAATGGCAGCCTCCATATAGCTCTCGCTTCAGGTTCCCTTTAAAAAACATTTTTCCTTTGCATTTTTAAAATAGATTTTCTTAAAAACTACAAGGTCGTTTTGAAAAATTATATATTTTTCTGCTTTGTTCCCAACCAATTCGGTGATGATAGCATGTATGGGGGCGAAAATTATGCAAAATTGCTAAATTACAGTTCCTGATTACGTTTACTAATTAAATCAATTACGATTTTATCCGAAATTTTGCATTACAAATTTGCACCGTAATTGAGTTGTAATCTCATGAACTAGATCTCCTTATCTGTTTATCTTATGCATTAGCTCTCATTAAGCTCCATACATATGTCGCCTGTCGGGGATCGGGACCCGCTCCCTTGGGTGACATTGCTGGGCCGATGCCGTATAGATGCGGAGTCAGCTTTATAGCTGATGGTGCGTTCTGTTGCTATGTGGGTAGGCAGAGGGACGATGGGGCAGAGCAGAAGTGACATCACATGGTGGGTGGGGCAAGCGGCGTGCACACATGTATTGGCTGTCGCTTGAGTAAGTTTATCCACCTGGCAGATCACTTGCTGAGCGCCGGTCAGGGGCCACTATACACACGCTGGATTATCGGCTAAGGTGGTCGTTATCGACCATCTCAGTGACTTTACTCTAGCGTGTGTATGGGCCTTTACAGTAAAGCTGAAAAATAAGTAAGGTGAGATAATTAATGAGAAAAGCTTTGTGAATCAACCCCATGGGGCCTAAATTACCTGTCATATAAATATGAAATCGTCATTGTTTCCTGCATTGCAGAAACCCTTCTTGATCATCCCCCTGAGTACAGAGTTTCCTTAAAGTGCAGCATTAGCAGGGGATTAGCCGGGACAGAGCCGGATCATCCACAAGGCACTCCTAGGCAGGGCCTGGAGAGAGTCTAGGGGCCTGGCGGATGATAGCCCCTACCAAATATTTCTAAAAACAAAACTGCTATCTTGCCCAGGGCCCCATTTAACCTTAACCCATTTCTGAGCCAGGAGTCCCCACCCCTTCATTGGTTCATGTTTCGAAAGAAAAGGATTAGCCAGTCACTAGGAAATATACACTCCAGCCAATCAGATCACTGGGTTTCCACAATGGAGACTTTGTTTTCTCTCCTTTTTCGGAAAAATATCCTGCTGATAAAAGCAACGAATCAAAGATATTAGTTTGATATATTTACTTCTAAACACTCTGGCATTACCTATTGTGCTGTATTAGATAAAATGTAACATCTCTGCCCTGTGATTTCAGTGTGATGATGAATATACACTTCATAATCTGTTTCATTCACACCACAAGTAGAAAATCCATTGATAATATGAGTTTGTGACAGAAAACCATTTCCTTATTGATTAAAATAATGTTGCATAAGGGTGACTCATAGCACCGGTAGCCTAAATATACCTCGGCAGTGTTATCTAATGCTATCTGGCAAACAGTTGAGGTATAATACTGTACTGAAGTCTCATGGTAGAATTAAACCTTTCCTCACAAAAGATTCAAGTGAAGCTAATAGGCACAGTCTAATGACATTATATTATTAATTTTGTATTAATAATATTAATATTTTTTATAATATTTTGTACTAATGATGTTTTAGTAAGCAGTATAGACAAGAACTGCTGATAAGGTTCTGTGTTGTATAGCTCTTATAGGAGCAACAATAGTGATTCAGCACATATCCATAAATCAGAGCTACCTTTATAGCTCTCCATGAAGAAGGACACACATACTGTATAGAAGAGTTCCGAAGTGAACGTGAGTTATGTAACATATACTGAAAATGTACGTCAAGGTAAGACTGCAACTTTGTAAAAAGCAAGGCTCTAGCACGCTCCCTGTTTTTTGTGCAAAAAAAGTCTTCATATGGAAGGGCTACAGCCAATTGCAACCCCCCCCCCCCCCACACACACACACACACACACACACACACACACACCACATCCACCTTTCCGTATTGCAATACCTATTATGGAGCAGAGGCCAGCTGACAGGATAGTCAGGCTTCTGCAGATGACTGGAGCCATGTTTTGTAGCACAGTAAGGGCTTGTTCACACTAAGGGTGTTTTTGCTTTTTTTTAAGCGCCGGCGATTTTCAAAATCTAAAAGTGTTTGTGCAATGATTCTCTATGAGAGTGTTCACATCTGAATGGTTCGATTCCGATCCGCTCACCAAAGCGCTGCCTCTACCATTTTCGTGGGGCGATTTGCCTCAATGGACGGTATAGGGAAATCACAAAACACTTGAAAAAGCGCTTTGTATAGCAATTTCCCCAGCCCATTTAAGAATAAATACATTGTATTTATTCCTTTGCAGGTCAAAGAGTTCACTTCCTGACTTGCGTCAGCGGATCTAGACCAAGTTGCGCCTGGGGCAAGGTCAGGTTTTGGCGCCTAAAGGTCAGGTTTTAGCGCCTAAAGGTCAGGTTTCGGTGCCTAAACTGCCATTCCCCATCCAGTTTTGGCACCTAAAGGTCAGGTTTTGGCACCTAAAGATCAGGTTTTGGTGCCTAAGCTGCCATTCCCCATCCAAATTTTGCAGCCTTTTTAAGAATTCAACAAACTGCGCCTGGGGCAAGATACCCGCCTGCCCCCCCCCCCCCCCCCCCAGATCTGTCCCTGTCAGGAAGTGAATAAACACATTGCTCTGAAAAAGCGTTTAGAAAAGCGCTTTACAAACAATCGTAGCACACAGGTAAGCACCAGGAGGCACTAAAAAATCACTCTCAAAATCGCAAAATGCTGGCATTTGCGATTGCGATTTTAGATGTGAACAAAGCCTTATAATACACAGCCTTGCCTCTAGTTCATGTTACAGAATATATGACACAAAACACTTAAGATTCACTGTAATAAATACGGCTTTTTTTAAAACTCAAGTCCAGCGCACCTTCTACTATATTGTAAATTCTGTTCATATTGGAGGTGTGGTTAGGGGGAAACCACGCCTTGAACGGTTGCAGCAGGAGGAAGTTTCTTTTTTAGGAGTATTAGTAGACTCATGCAAATTTGGGGCAGCGCCCTCCAGTGTGTACATTATACAAAACACTTAAACCACTTTTTCAGTTTTCCAAGATTTACTTTCAGCATCATGTCACGTATTTCCTTTACCTTTCCTTCCTGTATAGTTACAACATCAGGCAGACCTCCTATTACTCTGGCACGATCTAAAATAAAATATTTACAAAAAGTTAGTCATATACTTACATAATTACTTTAGAAAAATCACAAGTACCGTAGGTTTTGTTGCTGAACAAGAGCTAGAGCCTTTGGAATGCACAAAGGGCACACAAGTTTAGTGACTGTTTAATAATTTGACATCTTTGTTATTTGACCAATGTGTATCACCCAACCACATAAAGCTGAAATCTAGTACACATTTACTGCTAAGCCCCATCTCCTGTATGATCTGCCCAATCTTTAGCCTCTGTACTCATGTAGCGAATCATATTTTTAGTAAATGTCAGCACTATATGGTTCAAGGATCAATAATACAGGTGAAACTCCAAAAATTAGAATATCGTGCAAAAGTTCATTTATTTCAGTAATTCAACTTAAAAGGTGAAACTAATACATGAAATAGGAACCCTTTGCAGGTGTTTTGGATGAATTAGCTGATTAGAGTCTGACACTGAGCCTAGATTATTGAACATTTCCCTTAATATTCTAATGGTCTGAGATTTATATTTTGGGGTTTTCATGAACTGTAAGCCATAATCATTGGAACAAATTAAGGCTTAAAATATCTTCCTTTGCGTGTTAATGAGTCAATTTCATACATTAGTTTCACCCTTTAAGCTGAATTACTGAAATAAATGGACTTTTGCATAGAGTTGAGCTGAAATTTTCGTAATTTCGCATTACTATAATTACGCATGCGAAATTTGCGATTACGATGCGAAATTAGCGTAGCGAAATTGCCATTAAAATCGTAATTGAAAATACCGTAAGCGTAATTTTCAATGCGAAATTTCGCGTTTCGTTCATGCCGTAATTTCGCATTAAACGCTACCGTAATTTCGCGTTAAACCGTAACGCTCCGTATAATATAAAAAAGCCGCCGACTTTAAGGGTTAATAGCAAAGCCCCCTTAAATGCTAAGAGCCTCAAATTTGGAGAATATATTAAGGAGATCAGGAGGAATAAAAGGAAAAAAAATTTTTTCAAAAAGACCTTATAGTTTTTGAGAAAATCGATGTTAAAGTTTCAAAGTAAAAATGTATACATTTAAAAACCCGCCGACTTTAACGGTTAATAGCAAAGCCTGCTTAAAGTTTAGGAACACCAAATTCCTAGGGTATATTAAGGGGATCAGTGGGAATAAGAGGAAAAATTTTTTTTTCAAAAACACCTTATAGTTTTTGAGAAAATCGATTTTTAAGTTTCAAGGGCAAAAATGTCTTTTAAATGCGGAAAATGTCAGTTTTTTTTGCACAGGTAACAATAGTGTATTATTTTCATAGATTCCCCCAAGTGGGAAGAGTTTTACTTACTTCGTTCTGAGTGTGGGAAATATAAAAAAAAAACGACGTGGGGTCCCCCCTCCCAGACCTCTTTAACCCCTTGTCCCCCATGCAGGCTGGGATAGCCAGAATGCGGAGCACCGGCCGCGTGGGGCTCCGCACCCTGACTATACCAGCCCGCATGGTCCATGGATTGGGGGGTCTCGGAAGGGGAGGGGCAGCCAAGCTTTCCCCTCCCCCTCCGAGCCCTTGTCCAATCCAAGGACAAGGGGCTCTTCTCCACCTCCGATGGGCGGTGGAGGTGGAGGCCGCGATTTCCTGGGTGGGGGGTTCATGGTGGAATCTGGGAGCCCCCTTTAAAAAGGGGTCCCCCAGATGCCCACCCCCCTCCCAGGAGAAATGAGTATAGAGGTACTTGTAGTACCCCTTACCCATTTCCTTTAAGAGTTAAAAGTAAATAAACACACAAACACATAGAAAAAGTATTTTAATTGAACAAAAAACATAACCACGAAAAAAGTCCTTTAATATTCTTAATTAACCATTAATACTTACCTGTCCCTTTAAATAAATGATCCCACGCAATATCCTCGGAAATGTTCTATCAGTTACAATGTAACAAAGTTATTACAATATAACAACTTTGTTACATTGTAACTACGCCGCACCCGACGTCACTCACCGCCGCCGCCGCTGCGTCTGCGCTGCAGGACCCGACAGAGCTCTGAGCTATAGCTCAGAGCTCTCGAAAGCATCTTTGTATTTGGGCTCCAAGGAGCCCCATTGGTCCTTAGCAGACCAATGGGGTTCCTTCTGATTTGAAGGAACCCCATTGGTCTGCTAAGGACCAATGGGGCTCCTTGGAGCCCAAATACAAAGATGCTTCTCAGAGCTCTGAGCTATATAGCTCAGAGCTCTGTCAGGTCCGTGCAGGACGCTAAGTCCCCGCCGGCTCCGCTGCCCTCCCCGCCTCTCCCACATGTCACCCACATGTCACCCACATGTGGGTGACATGTGGGTGACAGATGTGGGCGGGGTGGACAGCGGGAGCTGCAGGGACTTAGCGTCCTGCACGGACGCGTATGCGGCGGCTGAGCGGCGAGTGGCGTCGGGTGCGGCGTAGTTACAATGTAACAAAGTTGTTACATAATAACTTTGTTACATTGTAACTGATAGAACATTTCCGAGGATATTGCGTGGGATCATTTATTTAAAGGGACAGGTAAGTATTAATGGTTAATTAAGAATATTAAAGGACTTTTTTCGTGGTTATGTTTTTTGTTCAATTAAAATACTTTTTCTATGTGTTTGTGTGTTTATTTACTTTTAACTCTTAAAGGAAATGGGTAAGGGGTACTACAAGTACCTCTATACTCATTTCTCCTGGGAGGGGGGTGGGCATCTATGGGACCCCTTTTTAAAGGGGACTCCCAGATTCCACCATGAACCCCCCACCCAGGAAATCGCGGCCTCCACCTCCACCGCCCATCGGAGGTGGAGAAGAGCCCCTTGTCCTTGGATTGGACAAGGGCTCGGAGGGGGAGGGGAAAGCTTGGCTGCCCCTCCCCTTCCGAGACCCCCCAATCCATGGACCATGCGGGCTGGTATAGTCAGGGTGCGGAGCCCCACGCGGCCGGTGCTCCGCATTCTGGCTATCCCAGCCTGCATGGGGGACAAGGGGTTAAAGAGGTCTGGGAGGGGGGACCCCACGTCGTTTTTTTTTTTATATTTCCCACACTCAGAACGAAGTAAGTAAAACTCTTCCCACTTGGGGGAATCTATGAAAATAATACACTATTGTTACCTGTGCAAAAAAAACTGACATTTTCCGCATTTAAAAGACATTTTCGCCCTTGAAACTTAAAAATCGATTTTCTCAAAAACTATAAGGTGTTTTTGAAAAAAAAAATTTTCCTCTTATTCCCACTGATCCCCTTAATATACCCTGGGAATTTGGTGTTCCTAAACTTTAAGCAGGCTTTGCTATTAACCGTTAAAGTCGGCGGGTTTTTAAATGTTTACATTTTTCCTTTGAAACTTTAACATCGATTTTCTCAAAAACTATAAGGTCTTTTTGAAAAAAAAATTTTTCCTCTTATTCCTCCTGATCTCCTTAATATATTTTCCAAATTTGAGGCTCTTAGCATTTAAGGGGGCTTTGCTATTAACCCTTAAAGTCGGCGGCTTTTTTATATTATACGGAGCGTTACGGTTTAACGCGAAATTACGGTAGCGTTTAATGCGAAATTACGGCATGATACGACTGTAATGCGAAAATTACGCGAAAATTACGCTTACGCGAAATTTCGCGAAATCCTTCTTCATTACGATTATGTACTTACGGCCATAATCGTAATTACACTAATTACGCGAAATTTCGCAAAATCGTAATTAGGTCATTACGCTCATCTCTACTTTTGCACTCATTTTTCAAGTGTCACCTGTATATTGCCAGAACAGGGACAGTTTAGGTTAAGTTCACACATGGTGCTTGATTCACTAAACCGTGACAACTCATATCACGGCCGTTTTCGCACGCATTTTCGTGATTGCGCGCGATAATTCACAATTGCGTGCGAAAATGGCCGTGATATGAGTTATCACGGTTTAGTGAATCAAGCCCATTGTGCGTTACATCAGTGCCCCATTAACTTCTATGCTAGAGACTAGTTGTCCCATTCATTCTTATGTGTGTAATCCAATGCTCCATTCACTTTTCAGCTAGTAACACAGTGCCCAATTCATTTCTATGCTAGTGACAGCACACAGCAATTTTACCAGTATTTACACAAATAACCTAGCATGTGTTATGCACATAGCTCAACTCATATTATGCACACAACATGCATGTTACTAGTATAAAACACGTTACGCAAAGAGCGTACATCACTGAATTCATTCCTTCTAGTAGCACAGTGTCCCATGCACTCCTATGCATATGACGCAGTGATCCATTCATTCCTATGCTAGTGACACTGTGCCCATTCCTTACTATGCATGTAACATAGTACCAGATTCATTCCTATGCTAGTGACATCCCACTCTAGTGACACTGTGGTGATTCCTATGCTAGTCACAGTGTTCCATTCCTCTCTGCTGGGTTGCTGAGCATTGGCTTGCACAGTATCGTGCAGTAGAAGTGCACAGAAGTCTGCAATCATGAAAATATGACACTATGCTGTAGCATCACTGCTGCTTTCTACAAACTTATGCATTTTTTTTCAGCATTGTAAAACTAGTCCTGATCGAAGTGGCTGGTGCATATTAGTGTACATCTCATCCAGCATCTTATGTACTGCAATCACAGGCAGGGCCGGATTTACCATAAGGCACTGTAGGCACGTGTCTACAGGTGCCTGATGATGGAAAGGCGGCTCACTCCTCCACCCAAGTGCCTCCCTCCTTTCCTATGCAAAGACTTGATGAACGTGTAAATGAGACCCACCCAGCCAGCGGACCCTCTAACTACCTTGGGGCACCTCTAGCTACGTAATATTAAGGCTGGTTTCACAGTGGGACGTTAAAGTCCCACGTTACAGCAGCCAGTAACGCAGCCTAACTTACAGCACTGTAAAATCAATGTGCTGTTTCACAGTGCACACGTTGCGTTACAGTATAACGCTGCACGTTTAAACAAAGTGCTGCATGCTGTACGTTATACTGGGCTAAGCCACGTTAGACTGTTTGCACATGCTCAGTAATGTTGGAGGAGGAGGTCTCCCCTCCTCCTCCGCAGCTGGCTAATTAATATTCACTGCGCTGTGGTGACTCGTGGTGGGACTGTAGTGTTGTCCGAATCATGAACGAATCGTTCATTTGATCCAAAGCGTTTTTGTGAGTCGAATCATCCGGATCATCACAATGAAAGATTCGGTTCACAGTGGATGTCTGTCTTGAAGAAACAGGAACATACAAAATGTACAGTGCAGGGAAAGTCCTGTCCTGCTAATCATTTCACCCAGTCTGCTTCCCTAGTAAAATGACTCAATTGATTCGGTTCAAAGATCCAGATCTTTTCAATGATCCGATTCAAATGATCCGAATCCTTAAAAAGATCCGGACTTCCTATCACTAACCTGGAGCGGCTGCTTTGAAAGCTGCATAACGCAGCTCAATCTGACGTCCAACTTCAACACCACCATGTGTTGCGTTAGGGGCATGTTATGCGACCATAACGTCCCCTAAAACGCAACGTCTTGGTGGGAAAGTAGCCTAAGGCTACTTCAGTTCACAGGTACTGCACACACCATCAGGCGGTTCTCCTGCCGAACTGCTATTACAAGCTTGCATGTTGACTGAGCACAATATGAATACCTACAAACATATACCCCATATAGTCAGCAGGTGTTTTCACAAAACAAAAGTGGCTTTACCACCACCCACCTGCCACAGCAGCACCTGTCAGGCTTTTCACAAAGGCCTGCTAACTGCTCAGCCACTTACACAACCATGCAGGAATGCTTGCTCAGCTCTCAGTGGCTGAACTGAGTAGTTCGGAAGCAGTAACTGCACCACTCTCCAGCTGTTCTTCTGAAGTAAGCTGCTGCTAGAACAGACTACTGAGTTAATCTGCATGGGGACAGTACAAATACCTCCAGAATAAAGCTGTGTATACACGTGAGATAAAAGTCACTGGAAAACAAAGATCAACAACCATCTGGCAGATAATCACATACAAAGTGATACTTCTCGTGTCAGACATTACGGGGTGTCTGGTATAGCGGTGGACACCGCCAGGTGTTACTGTTACATAAGTACACAGTAATAATCCATGAGTTGCAATTCAAAGTTGATGAAAACATTATGGTTAACCAGCATTTGATTGGTCCGTTTTTAAACTGCATAAAATAGCCACAAAATTAGCATCAACTCGAAATGATTTTCAATTTTTTTGAAAACACATATTTCAGGAACCGGTTGGTACAGTTTTATTCACTAATACCAAAACTAATGAACACTATTAATAATAATAGCGAATGATTAAAAAAAAGTTACTTACTCTTTTCTGCTATTGCAGCTTGCCTGTTAAAGGTGAGAAAGAAAACAAACTTATTAAGATTTGTTATGGCTTTGGACTCAATTAAGATTGTTATAAACATTGAGGGTAGGAACACACTAGGCAGAATCGCATATACGTTTTCCATCGCACAAAGCAGAAAACACATATGCGATTCTGCCTAGTGTGTTCCTACCCTGAGGGTAGGAACACACTAGGCAGTCCGGGAAAGGTAGCGTTTTGGTAGCGTTTTGCTGCATATATGCTTGTGTGTTTAGTGCATTTCCGTGCATTTGCATTTTGCGTTTCTCCCCGCACATGCATCCTTCTTGCGTTTTGCGCGCATTTTAATGCATTTGCATTTTGCTTGCGTTTTATGCAAATCACTAGGAAGTCAACAGGAAGCAGAAATGTTCATCAAACTTGTTTGTTTTTTTAAACGCATATAAAAACACATGCAAAATGAATACAAAACGCACTAAAACGCAATACCTCTGCATCACCATTGACTTTCATTTTGTGTGTTTTTGATGCGTTTTTGAAAAATCTGCAACAAAACCAGCATTTTTAAAAACGCACTTTGCAGAACGCAAGCGTATGCGGCCCATTCACTTACATTATGTGCATTTTTTTCACCACTCTAGTGTTTCTGCCTAGTGTGTTCCCAGCCTATCTATCTATCTATCTATCTATCTATCTATCTATCTATCTATCTATCTATCTATCTATATATAAATGTTATGGCCAAAACCAGAAATCGGCCAAAGTGAGAATCGGCTGGCCATTTCTAGAACTGGCCAAAGTCCAAAATGCTGGGGATTTCTGACATTGGCCGGCCAGTTTGCAAAATGGCCAAAGTCAGTTGGCCAAAGTTCAAAATGCGCAAGTCCCAGAACATCCCGGGTCCTGCCCAGCACCATGAATGGCACTCAGAACTTCCTCTCTGCTCTGAAAGATACACAACAGCATAATAACCTTTACACCAAAACATTTTTTGTTACAGCTTATACAAATCCCGCAACAAATCAACAGTGTGTCTACTTCCTGATTTCATGGAAGCAGACAAATTTGTTAACATCCTGTGCTTTCAAATTAGCTGCTTTGCCGTGCCAGTCAGGTGATACAAGGGAGAGATCAAATTACAGTGGTGATTAGTCACAGATGAGGGGCAATGCATGGCTGGGGGTGCATTGCTGGGCGCTTTGCATGGTTGGGGTCCTTTCTGGGCACTTTGCATGGCTGGGGGGGGGCTTTGCATGCCTGAGGGTGCTTTGCTGGGCGCTTTGTGGGGCTGGGGTGCTTTGCTGGGGGTGCTTTGCTGGGCGCTTTGCACGGCTGGGGGAGCTTTGCTGGGCACTTTGCATGGTTGGAGGTGCTTTGCTAGGCGCTTTGCATGGCTGGGGGTGCTTTGCTGGGCACTTTGCATGGCTGGGGGTGCTTTGCTGGGCACTTTGCATGGTTGGAGGTGCTTTGCTGGGCACTTTGCATGGCTGAGGGTGCTTTGCTGGGCGCTTTGCACGGCTGGGGGTGCTTTGCTGGGCACTTTGCATGGTTGGAGGTGCTTTGCTGGGCGCTTTGCATGGCTGGGGGGCTTTTCTGGGTGCTTCGCATTGCTGGGGGGGGGCATTGCTGGGTGATTTGCATGGCTGGGGGCTGCCTGCGATACTTACAGACCTCAGATCAGGATGACCAGAGAAGCGGAGAGAGGCAGAGCAGCGCACACGCTACCCGCCCGGGCCCGTACACTTCACATGCGGAAGTGAGCAATGACGTCGCTTCCGGATTGAAGTGTTCACGTCCTAGCCGCAACGTATAGCGGCGATCAGTCGCGGGGCGGCGGCGATCAGTGTGCTGGCGCAGCTAGCAAAGTGCTAGCTGCGTCCAGCAAAAAAAAAAAATTAAGAAAATCGGCCCAGCAGGGCCGGAGAAAACCTCCTGTGCGGCTTACCCCGAACTACGTTCGGGGTTACCGCCAGGAGGGTTAAAGGACATCCGAGGTGAAAATAAACTGATAAGATAAACAATTGCATCAATACTGGCTGCTGCCCGCACTAGTGCAGTATCCCGGTCTAGATACTTTACAGCAGCAGCCGGTATTTAAAGGAGTGTGTGTTGCTATGGAAGCAACGCGCGTAACTAAGTAAGGCGCGCTATGCTGCAAGGAACGATCGTAACGTGCATAGCGGCCGCTAATTGTTTTTTAACGAGGGCCGCTGATGCAGCGTGAATTTACCCCATAGTCTGAAAATGTCTCCTGTGAGAAAACTCAGGTAAAAGTTTACTAAATAAAGGCCTCTGTATCTTTCAAGTACATAAAGTCTCCTACCTTGAAATAATAAAGATACTGCAAACATTGGTCATTGTCAATTTGGGCCTAATACGAAGCAATTCAACACATTTGGTAACAGCACATTTCCATGACAGCATTTACCATATGCCCAGCAAAGGGCACATGCTGTTCCCTGCATGTCATCCCTATGAGTAAGAGAAATGTTGTAGATGTACAATAATTGTCATGACATATCACTTGTTTATCTAGATCGCTACATACTGACTATCACCGATTAGCATACTCTCAGTGTAATCATACACACGTGATCTTTAGGAATGAATAAGCAGCTTAATTACTGCTTGTAAGAGTCACCTGGAGAAATACTTATGTTACAGAACATCACTGAGCAGATATAGCTGTAGGGGTTGGCATAGAAGTAAGTATGGAAAATGCACATCATTGCAGCACAGATAAATCAGTACAGACACTAATGGCGTGCCAAGTATTGTGTCATTAGGACAACACACTTACTTTAATCTCTGGAATTCAGCGTAAGCCTCATCATAGGCTGGAAAAGAAAGAGAGAACATGAACAAAGGGTGAGAGATCCTTTACCTGTGTCAGTGGCATAGGAGCTGCAGAGGATGAGATTATACCAGGCTAGGCCCTGCTCCAGGGGGCCCTCCTGAGGCTCTGTGTCAGCTACTACAGCTAATCTTTATTGGTGTTATTGTGATGGTGAGAAGCCCTAGGTGTAGTTTGCAAAGTTGTAATCATTAATTTCATACCTCCACCCCCCCCCCCCCAGCATTTTGAAGTAAGAAAGAAGGACACCTTTAAGACACACCCCTGCCACACCTCCTCTTATGCCCACGCCACACCCTAGTCATGTATACCACAAATCGTTCATTAATAAAATACATGGCTTTACTATTCAAACTACACTAGTCAATTTTAGGCATAGGGATAATGTCAATTAAACACAATGTACAGTAGATCTCTATGTCAGTCCTGAAAGTGGGACTCTCCCTCTGAAAAGGGACTCTTGGGAGCAGTGGCATAGCTGGCGGGGGGGGGGGGGGGGGGGAGCAGAGGTGTTTGAGGACCCCAACTACTATCCTTCCCTGACCCTGATACTACAGATGTGGTGTTTTTGTAGCTACACATGTTATGGTTGTGAAGATCATGATGGCCAAGCCATGATGGCTTAATGACCCTTGTATGATTGACCCCCATGTTGTGAAGGTCACCAAGAGGAGACAAGGGAAGGGTTGTGAACAGTAAGGGGTGGGGGGGGGGTAGGAGTGGGAAGAAAGCACACTGTTGGGGGTCCAGTATAAAATCTGCTCTAGGCGGGTGTCTCTATAGCTGGTCTATGTGATTTATACAATAGCAGCTGCCTGTGAATATATATATTCTCTACACAGAGTAGCCCTTACCTTGTCCAGACAAGTCGACATTCCTTGTGTGAGTTGTTTTGCCATCAAACATTTCCAGGACATATTTGCCTTTGTCATTGGGAGTGGGCTCATTTATCTGTAGCCACATCATCTCTCCAGTGACCCCACTCTTAACTCTATCTGTGTACTTGATCTTCCCATCACTAGAAAATGCCCATGAGATGAATTAGAGGAGTAAAATACATCTGTCAATATCAATTAACAATAAATTAACATTTCAATGACCTCTTGTGCACAGTCTTGCTTATTACATTAAAATGACCACAAGTAACACTGCAGTGAGATCTTACACTTTATCAGCGTCTTTTATTCATTAAAAAGTTGATGCACCATAGGAGCGCACCCTCTTCTTTTTGTTTCCTAAGTATAGACTACTGGCACCACCCAGTCACGGGAGCAGCACCTGGAGCATAAGACTTAACCACACACATACGAAGGGTCATAACTGGGGTTGCAAAGCGCATGGTTTAAGTACTCTGTCTTTCTTAATTCACAGTCCTTGAGCATTCATATCTATGCATTGAACTGACAACCCAGCTGATTTCAGCTTTCTTTCAGGGTAGCAACAAAAACAGACAAATATCAAAAATCTAGAGGCCCACACAGACACTTATATTTTTGCTGTCCAAAACTTTCATTGTGACCATTTTTTGTTATAGTGTGTTCAGTGATAACCACACAGATATCCTACTTCTGGGACCAGGGCCAGTTCTAGACTTTTTGCTGCCTGAGGCAAACTTGCAGAACATTTTCAGGTGCATAATGGCTCAATTGTGGGCCTACGCTATGAGCGATGTGCATTGACAGTGTGGAAGTGCCCACATGCTCTTGCAGAACAGAGGATGTTGCTCCGTCGCGAGGCCATGTGGATGTATCGACTCAGTTCGAGGCACCCGCATGGCCTGAATGTGGACTTCTCCCTTAAAAGTTTTCTGTGAGGGATGTACATTGTTAATTTAGATCATTAGAGCAGGAGACACATTCTGAGCTGTATGGTGCGTATGCAAGATTAAGGTTGCGTGGAGAGAGTCCTTTATTTTCTTTGAGATATATCATTCTGATATAGGTTTGAGCCATTTTTGAGTATTTGTTCAAGTCTTTATATCTAATATACTGACTATATTTAGAAGTTCCTGCGGATGTTTAGTCCAGAGGTGAGATTTATCACCTAGCCTAAAGCCTGCACTTGATAAGTGAAGGCATACTGGATTTAAGTCGCTAGGGGAAGAACTGTTCAAAAAGCTTATTGCAGACAACCACATCATAACCATCCAATCAGCATGAAGGAGGTAGAGCCAAAAGTATCTACTTAAGGATTGGCCCACCGAGTGCAAGCCACGCCCCGATGAAGACCGGAAGTGTCGGTCGAAACTAGTCGGCCAATGCTGTGGCGTGCTGCTGACCCAGGCTCCTATCCAGCCGTTTGCCCATGAACTTTGATGCCCAATCACCTATTGGGGTGAGGCACCCCGGAGAGAGGATAATCAGTTAGACTGGTGTAACGCTGATATCGGTGAAGATCGCGAACGGCCGTCTTTGAAGGTCCACAATCCGGGCGTGCAGAGATCCGATACGCCAAGCATATCTGTCTCGGAGGGACACGTGGTTGGAGCAGCAAGTAGCTCACTGGGTTTGTGCAGGGGGGGCCCCCAGTTGCAACCTTTCTCTAATCCGAGAGACTTGATCCAGGTCTTGTAAGTATACAAGCTTGCTAAACCGCTGCAACTGACACATGCTTTGCTGGAAGTTACCTATGCTGTGCTATGCTGGAAGCTCTGCGCTGTGCTTGATGTACTTGATAACAAGAGATTATCTCCCCGGTTCAATGAGGTGGATGCTGTATCTATTGGGCCCTTATGCATGTGTGAGGCTGTGAGGTTGTATGCCCGGGCACGATGAGGTGTGTGACAGTTTGTGAGCAACAGCGCTGTTGTTTTTAATTGTTTTGTCCAAACACATACCTTTTATGCTTTGTTAGTTACCAGAGAGAACAATAAATTATTCCCTTTTCACAATTGACCTCACGTGCTCACTTGTTTAAAACAATAGTGTGGGTCAAGGTTCTATCTACCTAGTATATTAGGGAACTAATTGGTTGGTTCCTTTCCCCCTGCTTACCTGTGGTTGGAACCTCAGTGGGAGGCTGAACTGTTATAGAGGAAGCACACTTTTAATACGAATTAGTATTGTATTGTTTGGCTATATATTGTATGTAACCCCCCCCCCCACAAAAAAAGGAGCAAGTAAGCTTACCACCCAATATCACGTCCTGCACCCCACTAAGTTTATCATCTAATGTCCTTACTATACTTCTACTCATGAGAGGACCTCTTTTAAAGAAGCAAGATCTTTTCAGTGGTCAGAACCGCTCATTATTGCATTTAAAGGAAGTCATACGCCACCCAGTCCTTGCCTAGTTATCAAAATAATGCATCCTTAATAACACATTCTTTTTGCACTACACAGAATTTGGTGAACGTCTGACTTACTTGTGAACCCAGCTTAGTTTGAGATCATCTATATAGTAGTTTACGAATGAATACAGTCTTATGCCCTCTTCATTGCTCACAATCTTAAGTTGAGATGCAGATTCGGCTGGAAAAAAAAACAAGTCAGTTTGCTTTATGTTCTGTCACTTCGTTTGAAAATTAAAGTATAGATAAAAGTGAATGAATTAGCAGTGGGACCAATTATATACAAGAACTGAATGCAAAAAGGCCATTGTCAAGGAACAGGTTTTGAGAGAATGCAAGTTGTTTGTACTGTTCGGCAAGTGGTGGAGGTATGAGTAATAGCGCCCAGGGAAAACAGATGCATGGTAATTGTTTTATCCATTGCAATATAGGATTTTTTTGCCAAGCTTAGATATACTGTAGAGTCCTTGAGGTATTAATATTCAGGTGTTGGTCTCTGATAACCAATTGGGAATTTGTGTTCCCGAATTCAATGTGAACATGAATTCATGGTTGATATTTCTATATTTTATAGGATTTTCAAGTATGGCATTATGAAATGTTTCATCGTAAGTAATGTATTATAATAAAAAAATACTAGCCCTATTTTTCCCAATCATTTGTTTAATTCAGTAGAAGCAGTAGAGTGTTGTACCGTGTTAGTCATCAGTAAAAGCAAAAAGTTTTAAATCCACCCATTAATACAGTGGCGGGAAGATCACTTAAACTGTACACTGTCCATGTACACAGAAATGTGTGGACAATGGGGCATCGGTATATTTTTTATTATCATTTTTTTTGCTGTTAAAAATGTGATAAATAGTATCATCCTGATTGAAAACTTCTTGTTTAATTCAATAAGAGATGAATGAAAGCTAATTACCGTACTAAATACAGTACTTACCAATCTGTTTGCAAACTGCACTCATGAGATCATCAAGTGCTGTGAAAACATGAAAGCCAAGAGTTACCTTATGAACACTTTACTTAGAAAAAATAGATTAGCACTAGTAATAGAATAAAAAAAATAGAATTAGAGAGGTAAAGCGCTGTAGAGGACATGGTGGCTTCACAATGGGAGGTATCTCAGCAGAAGTACTGTACAGGAGAGTAATGTACAAGTAGAATCCAGTGTCATAAGCACAGATCTGGGGAGGATAGAATAACTAGAGAATGATGCTACATAGGGATGATTTGGTGATGTAAAAAGAGAGCGTATGAGCAAAGTGCTGGGCAATAGAATAGAATACCTGATATTTGCCCTAAGTGCCACATGACTGTCCCTTCATTTGCTCATCTCATATGGGAGTGTCCTCCAATAGCTGAATTTTGGCATTAAATAGTGAAATTCCTACACAACAAAATTGGATGATGCCCAATTTCAAAAGACCCACTTCAGGCTCTTGGAGTATTTTTGGATGAAAGTATCCAGACAACCACTAAAAAATTTCTATCCAAGACTTCGTTCGCAGTCCAGCAAGAGATAGCACTAAAATGGTTGAGCCCACAACCTCCCACATGGATTAAGCGGATTGATGCCTCTCTCCCCTATAAAAAATGTATATACACGCATAGAAACGTGATGCCTAAATTCCACTTAATGCAGGACAAGTCGAATACCCCATTACCTGTGGTACATGCCTGGATGGTCTTACTCCAAATCTAGACGTGAAATAATGAAGCATTATATAAATTGAGAGGTTTAATAGTAGATTATAAAGTTCTGGTTTCTGTATTATATGACTGATTGATCAGAGGTAAACATACCCCACCCCTTTTATATCCCACTATATGGGACAAGACGTTGACTTTGTGGTTCTCTTTTTCTGCTTGATCGCCCTTGGTTGTTGCTAAGTTGATCTTTTTACTCAGAAGCATGATGTAAACACTGCATGATTAACCACTTTACCACCAGCGGTGTATATCTCTGTCCCTTTTTCCACCCTGTCAACACCAGGGACGGAGATATCCGCACCTCCCGCCGCTCCCCGCGCTCCCGCGCTCGTGCACACCGCCACCCACTCGCCCAGAGATCAGTGAATGGGAAAAACCTTTCCCGTTCGTTGATCTATGCCCCCACAATGATCGGCTGCTTCTATGAGAAGCAGAGCGATCATTGTGAAAAAAAAAAGTTTCCCAGCCTCATAACACTTCCTGCAAGCGTACTTCCTACGCTTGCAGGTCGCATAAGCAAAAAGTTACTGTGGCCATCTTGTGGCCAAATAGTAAAACTACACCCTAAAGCATTTTTTATATACAAGTACATTAGTTTTATACTAAAAATTAACTCATTACCTCCCACACTCCCCAATTTTTTTTTTTTTGTAGTTAAAAAAAAAAAAATGACGATAAAAAAAATACATAAATAGTTACCTTAGGGACTGAACTTTTTAAATATTTATGTCAAGAGGGTATAACACTGTTACTTTATAAACTATGGGCTTGTAATTAGGGATGGACGCAAAACTGAAAAAAATGCACCTTTATTTCCAAATAAAATATTGGCGCCAAACATTGTAATAGGGACATAATTTAAATGGTTTTATAACCAGGACAAATGGACAAATAAATTTAATGGGTTTTAATTACAGTAGCATGCATTATTTAAAAACTATAATGGCCGAAAACTGAAAAATAATGAATTTTTTCCCACATTTTTTCCTATTTTCCCATTAAAACACATTTAGAATAAAATAATTCTTGGCATAATTTCCCACCTAAAGAAAGCCTAATTGGTGGCGAAAAAAACAAGATATAGTTTATTTCATTGTGATAAGTAATGATAAAGTTATAGACGAATGAATGGAAGGAGCGCTGAAAGGTGAAAATTGCTCTGGTGCTCAAGGGGTAAAACCCCTCAGTGGTGAAGTGGTTAATGTCAGTCATGTAAAGTAAATGGCAAATTTAGTATCACCACGATGTGTATGTGTATATGTGACTGTATTTTTCTTGTGCTTCAATTAACTCCTTTTTGTTGAGAGAAGGGCAGTAGAGGAGAAGTATATTGTGAAAAGATATATGGGACAGAAGAATTAAGGGAAAAGAGAAGGGTAGCAGTAGAGAAGTACACTGTAGAACCTCTGAGGCATAGGGAAAAGAGAGGGCATAAAAATACAAGTATGGAAGTGAAGCAGTAAGGGAAATAGAAGGGCAGTGGTAAAGAGGTACACTAAAAAACAGAAGTATAGGACAGAAAGAATAGGAGAAAAGAGAAGGGCAGTAAGGGGCAATACTACTTTAGAATTATAGATGAAGTAATTGGTGTAAAAGGAATGGCAACAAAGAGAAGTGCAAAACCAAACATAAAAGCAGTCAGATTGATGCTGAACAATAACATTCATACATACTTTGCTTTCAGGTGATTCATTGATTTAAAAACTGATTTGACAAAAGAAGAAATACTCCGCACACAAAATAACAGCCTATAGGTATGTAATTCCTGAACAACAAAAGAGCAGACAGACAAGCACTCGAAGGAAATTGATGGTTGTTGAGAAACAAGCTTGGTGAGATTTACCTGAATCTACAAGCTTCAGTACACTCTTGTCTCTTCCTCTGTCGTCTTTCAGTATCAGTTCATATATGCCGGCATCTTTCCTGCTTACCTGGAAATAAGAGTAACTGGCATATCAGACAATGATCATTGCATGTTAACTATGTGATTAAAAACACCTTTATACCATATATTTACATGAGATTGCAGGAAAGTGAAGACTCATCGCATGCATGAGATATAGACACAAGGAAAAATGGTCACAGAGTGAAACTGAAATCTTAATAAATTATTATTTATTGTATTTATAAAGCGCCAACATATTATGCAGCGCTGCACAATAGATAAATGGGTTAACATACAAGGTAGGACATACAGGAAACTCACAACAAAAACAAGATCATGCAAATGATTTGATAACAGTAGAATGTCATAGGTCAAAATAGAGACTGTTCTAGTCCACAAGAGGGGTGACTGACAATAAGATTGCATAATCATGCTGGAAACACTAGAGAGGCAGGCCCTGCCAGAGGCTTACAATCTATAGGGTAGGGGTGGAGACAATAGGTGCATCTGTTGAGAGGGTGTTCAACAGAACATATTATGGTTCTGGTGTAGGGGGGGTATGCGTCTATGCGAGCATGAAAAGGTGAGTTTTGAGGCCTTGTTTGAAGGTATTCAAGGTGGGGGCAGGTCTGATGGCTGGTGGGAGAGAGTTCCAGAGAGTGGGGGCAGCTCTAGTGAAATCCTGCAATCGTGCATAGGAGTGAGATTGTTTTCAAATCAAAGGGCCATATGCAATTTACTTTTTCACCTGAGTCTTCTCCTAGGAGATAATTTTTCATCTTCGATTTAAAATAACTTTTTAGCATTTTACAATGGGAAAAGTACCAAAAAGTAGGTGAAAAACTACTGTCAACATTATTTTGAGTATTTGTTTGCTTGCTGATAGTTTAAAAGTCATTTTATGACAAGTTTTAAAAATATCACCTAGTAGAAAACCTAGGTGAACAAGTGAATTGCATATGGCCCAAAGGCCCACATGCAATTAACTTTTTCACCTGAGTTATCTCCTAGGAGATAATTTTCATCTTCTCTTTAAACTAACTTTTCAACATTTTAAAATTGAAAAATTACCCAAAAGTTGGTGAAGAAGTTCTACCAAATTTATTTTGACTATTTTCTTGCTTATTGGTTGCTTAAAATGGTTTTTATGACAAGTAGTGAAAATATCACCTAGGAGAAAACATAGGTGAAAAAGTGAATTGCATATGGGCCAAAGTGTCCAGAGAACATGTAAATAAAAAGTACCATTTTAAAACAGATGGGAAATGAAAACGAAAAAGATATTTACTTTAAAAACTGTTCAATAATTTAAAAATACAGCTAAACCTAACCCTACTTTCACACAGAACGCTCCCTCGATGGTGCCTAACCCCAAGACCCCCCCCTCATCCCCGGTGGTGCCTAACCCTAACCACTCTCCCTGGTTGTGCCCAACCCTAAGACCTCCCAGTGGAGCCTAAGCCTAATCATTCCCCCCAGCACAAACACCCGTAGAAACATAGAAACGATAACATATGTGATGACGTATAATTTGTACATACAAACAAAATGCTATGAAAAAAAATATAATGTTGCAAGTTTCAAAAAGATAACATATTTCAAAAACTTTAATGCTCTAATGTTAAAAACGATATCTGTTGGGTGTCCAAATATCTGCTTTGGGCGCCATATTAACAGTATTTGCATAGGCACTCCATAGGCGCTTATGCAAATATAGTTAATCGTCCACTAGCCGCCGCCGTCCAAATTTCCTGCTTTGACCAAGCTCTCAAGGCCAGGCAGAGCCAACACATTACATTTGGTTATTGAACTGAATGGATTGGATCAACTTACCTCTGTAATGAGCAGCGTACATACACCATCTTTAAAATCGTGTTTCTCATCTTCCATGATCTCCATTCCATCTTTGTACCACGTGATACTTGTTTCCTTCTTCATATTAGCAACCTGCAGGGAAAAAGGCAAGGCTTAAAGTGAGGCATGATGGCTAACTATTAAAAAAAATACAGTACATTAACTTTTTAGAAAAACATACACCAACGTATAAAATAATGATGTTCAGCCCATTTTTAGAACCAGACAATATTTTGCACGTAATATTCTTGCGTTTAAAAAGGAACCATAACAACATATAGTAGAATGCAGTCAAATTATTCAAGATACCTACTTTTACAATACATACCTTGTTTACAGCATCATAAACACTTCCTATAGCTATATATTGCTGTATTTTGGTATGTAGCCCTGCCCTCCCAGTGAGACTTAGCCTAGACCAGTGATGGGTAACCTTGGCACTCCAGCTGTGACAAAACTACAAATCCCATCATGCCTCTGCCTCCCCGAGTTATGCTTAGAGCTATCAGAGTATTGCAAAGCCTCATGGGACTTGTAGTTCCACCACAGCTGGAGTGCCAAGGTTAGCCATCACTGGCCTTGACTATTTATTATGTGGAATTCTCCCCCAGAACATTCTGGTAGACCAGAGATCTTTTCTACTGGCTTTAGAACGCTCAGTAAAATGAATATTCCACAGAGATCACCTGCCAGTGTTAAAGACGTCGCCGCCTATGATAAATTTCAGAAAGTAAATCAGAGAGAGGAAGGTTTTTACAATGGACAAACACTGACTAAATAATGTATTAAGAAATACTGTATAAAAATAAGCAGTTTTATTAATTATGTTATTTTGACTACAGTTGCTCTTTAACGGATTCAGGACTGCAGTAGGTAGAATCTACGTCGCATCTGTAGCTCTCTAGTTCGGATGTGTCGTAGATTCTACGCTTCGGCTTTCCGCGGCCCCAAGCCAATCCCCACTCGCCGGCGCTGCAGACTTGGCTGTCATGTGACAGCCGAGCTTCCTCCTATCGGTAAGGTTAAAAACAAGGTTCTGGTCTGTAAAAGGCAAATCTTGTTTTTTGAGTGCGAGCAGAGAGTATTAGAGGAGACTCACTGGCTCCAGATGTACCAGCTTTGACATCTCACTTCCCCAACATGCTCCCGGCGTCCTCTCATCAGCTACAGTGCCATTCTCTTGGCGACAGTGACATCATGTGATGCGCCGGTACATGCCGTCATATGACGCCACCGTTGCCAAGGAGATGACGCTGTAGCCGATGAGAGGATCCCGGAGGGGGGTGAGAAGGGGGGACACTTTGGGCAGTTACACGTGGGCCGCCTGTAGGCACGATGCCTACAGTGCCTATAGGCAAATCTGGCCCTGATTGTAATACAATATAGAAACATAATAAAAATGGGGGAACATACACAGGGCCTGAGGAATGATTGGAAATAGTGATCTTGAGATCTCACAGACTCACAGACCCAACTTTAACAATACCAAATTATACAATAATCACAAAAGGCAGATAATGTAATGGAGGGTAAAAAGAATAGATCATATATTGCTATATTAAAGGTACCTGTATTATTTTTCTTACCTTACTCTTCAGGAGCACATTACACTCAGGAGTAACTTCCCATGCAAGATATTCCACAAAATGAGGACCTTTTGTACAAAGCATAATGATAATAATAATTGAATAAACAGTGTTATAAAACATCAATAGCTATTAAGTAACTGTAATATTTAAAGAAAGCATGTTAACCCCCCCCCTCCCCCCTCCATCTGACTGACAGTGATAGGACAACTGAAACAAGTAAGATATAAAGGCTGCCATACTTCTTTCCTTTTTAGCAATACCAGTTACCTGGCTATCCTGCTGATCCTCTGTCTCTAATACTGTTAGCCATACACCCTGAACAAGCATGCAGCAGATCAGGTGTTTGACATTATTGTCAGATATGACAAGATTAGCTGCATGCTTTTTTTCTGGTGTTATTCAGACACTACTGCAGCCAAATCGATCAGCAGGGCTGCCAGGCAACTGGTATTGTTTAAAAGGAGATAAATATGGCAACCTCCATATTCTTCTTAGTTCAATTGTCCTTTAAAACTTCAAATCTGTGCTTAAAACGGAATGAAACCCAGCATTTCTTCTTTGCTCTAATACATTATTTACAGCATATTATATACTACCAGCATTTTTTTTTACTAGAACAGCATTCAAAGGGTTAAACACAGGACTTAGAAGCTCAGTGCAGAGAAAGCTGGACGCATCCGAACTGGAGATAATGTTATCTTGTGTTTACTGAATTGTATCAAGTTAGGAATGTAAATACAGCTCTGACACTGCAGACTCTCCTGGATACAGTCAGAGAATCAGAAAGCATTAGAAGATGAATAAAGCAGTTATGAATACATGCAAAGTTAGCTTTCAGAGCAAAAAAAGTGTACTTTGGAAACTTGTAATTTCTAAATGAATGATAATACTTATGCACAAAAGCAATATGATAACCGTATGGCATATGAAAAGTAGGAAAACATGTTTTTATTGAATATTATGTCTGGGTTTCATACTGCTTTAAAAGTGCTTAAAGGGAATCTGAAGTGAAAATAAACGTATGATATAATGATGTGTATGTGTAGTACAGCTGAGAAATAAGACTTTAGCAGCAGAGATATGAGTCTAATATTGTTTCAAGTACAGGAAGAGTTAAGAAACTCCAGTCGTTATCTATGCAAAAGAGCTTCTGTGAGCTCTGCGACTTTCAACGTTGCAGAGAGCTCTGTCTTCTGAAGCTTATTATCTCAAGAGTCTGTCACTATATTTTGTTTTTTTCTGCAGAGGAAAGTTCAAAAGGTCAATAGCCTGCTCTGTGAAATCATTTAGAATGCTGAGAGTGGTGTGTAAACTGCAAATATTAGAGAATGATGCAATGTTATAAAAAAAAAACTATATACCTGAAAATAAAAGTATGAGACTATTTTCTTTGCTACTAATGTACTATTAATTATTTGTACTGAAGATACAAATCATTATATCATATGTTTTTTTTTTCGCTTCAGTGTCACTTTAAAGAGACTCTGAAGTCTCTGAAAATTCAGCTTTTTATTGTAAAAACCTGTTCAACACTATTGCCCTAACTAAAACGCTGCATCCCAGCGGCTGAAATCTAACTCAATCCCCCCAAACTCTCGGGGTACACTGCGGGGAGCGCTTCCGTGAGAGGCAGAGCTTTCAGCTGCACGTGTTTATCAGCGCATATCTCCCCCTCTGCCTGCCCCTCTCAGTCTTCCTTCACTGAAAGCTCTGACCAAGAAAGTCGTGGATTTTGCGAGGGGAGTTTGGGGGGATTTAGTTAGATTTCAGCAGCGGGGATGCAGCGTTTTAGTTAGGGCAATAGTGTTGTACAGGGTTTTACAATAAAATGCTGAATTTTCAGAGACATATAGTACTAGCCCTACTAACGGATAGTCTGAGGTCTCTTTTTTATTTGCTATTTATTTTCATATGAATGCATTAGTCACAATAAAGTCAAAAACGAAGCATACTGCAATTTTAACATGACATCCACTGAGTGTACAAAAATTGTACTCACAAAAACATCACTTAAAATGTATGAAATATTTGAGTGTGATTTAAAAATTATTCAGACTGATGTTTGAAAAGAAAAAAAAGAAAAACAACGATTCATTCATGATGTAAGTTTTCTTTACATATTACTGTATTTGTTTTTTACAAGTGATATTGGTGCCCATACACGATACAAATAATTTGTTCCATTTTAACTTCTATTGGACCAAGTCGATTGAATAGAGAAGAAAATGAAAATTAAAAAACTATTGATTATTCCGTTTTTATGATAAAAATCTAACCGGATGTGTTGGAAAAATCAGGTTGATTGCTTTAAAAATTGAATGATGTATGACAGGTCTGATAAAATACAGTGGTGTGAAAAACTATTTGCCCCCTTCCTGATTTCTTATTCTTTTGCATGTTTGTCACACTTAAATGTTTCTGCTCATCAAAAACCGTTAACTATTAGTCAAAGATAACATAATTGAACACAAAATGCAGTTTTAAATGATGGTTTTTATTATTTAGTGAGAAAAAAACCCTCCAAATCTACATGGCCTTGTGTGAAAAAGTGATTGCCCCCCTTGTTAAAAAATAACTTAACTGTGGTTTATCACACCTGAGTTCAATTTCTGTAGTCACCCCCAGGCCTGATTACTGCCACACCTGTTTCAATCAAGAAATCACTTAAATAGGAGCTATCTGACACAGAGAAGTAGACCAAAAGCACCTCAGAAGCTAGACATCATGCCAAGATCCAAAGAAATTCAAGAACAAATGAGAACAAAGTACTCTTATTGAGATCTATCAGTCTGGTAAAGGTTATAAAGCCATTTCTAAAGCTTTGCGACTCCAGCGAACCACAGTGAGAGCCATTATCCACAAATGGCAAAAACATGGAACAGTGATGAACCTTCCCAGGAGTGGCTGGCCGACCAAAATTACCCCAAGAGCGCAGAGAAAACTCATCCGAGAGGCCACAAAAGACCCCAGGACAACATCTAAAGAACTGCAGGCCTCACTTGCCTCAATTAAGGTCATTGTTCATGACTCCACCATAAGAAAGAGACTGGGCACGGTCTGCATGGCAGATATCCAAGGCGCAAACCACTTTTAAGCAAAAAGAACATTAAGGCTCATCTCAATTTTGCTAAAAAAAATCTCAATGATTGGCAAGACTTTGGGGAAAATACCTTGTGGACCGACGAGACAAAAGTTGAACTTTTTGGAAGGTGCGTGTCCCGTTACATCTGGCGTAAAAGTAACACAGCATTTCAGCAAAAGAACATCATACCAACAGTAAAATATGGTGGTGGTAGTGTGATGGTCTGGGGTTGTTTTGCTGCTTCAGGACCTGGAAGGCTTGCTGTAATAGATGGAACCATAAATTCTACTGTCTACCAAAAAATCCTGAAGGAGAATGTCCGGCCATCTGTTTGTCAACTCAAGCTGAAGCGATCTTGGGTGCTGCAGCAGGACAATGACCCAAAACACACCAGCAAATCCACCTCTGAATGGCTGAAGAAAAACAAAATGAAGACTTTGGAGAGGCCTAGTCAAAGGCCTGACCTGAATCCTATTGAGATGTTGTGTCATGACCTTAAAAAGGCGGTTCATGCTAGAAAACCCTCAAATAAAGCTAAATTACAACAATTCTGCAAAGATGAGTGGGCCAAAATTCCTCCAGAGCGCTGTAAAAGACTCGTTGCAAGTTATCGCAAACGCTTGATTGCAGTTATTGCTGCTAAGGGAGGCCCAACCAGTTATTAGGTTCAGGGGGCAATTTCTTTTTCACACAGGACCATGTAGGTTTTGAGTTATTTTTCTCCCTAAATAATAAAAACCATCATTTAAAACTGCATTTTGTGTTCAAAGATGTTATCTTTGACTAATAGTTAACGGTTTTTGATGAGCAGAAACATTTAAGTGTGACAAACATGCAAAAGAATAAGAAATCAGGAAGGGGGCAAATAGTTTTTAACACCACTGTAATCTAATAGATCAAAATCTTATAAAAAAAATGGAATTGTGTATGTCCACCTTTTAGTTTTGGTTTCCAGCCCTGTGGATCTACAATTTTTAATAACTTTTCCAGCATTGTAAGGAGGAATAAAACTCAGAGATAAGCAATGTGTTCCCAGCTATCATAAACCACATTAATCAATGTCACTCCAGCTGCCTTAGTATGAGATCAGTACAAGGTAATTTCTTAGCGGATGCTTTAAGTTACTTTACTGAATAAAATCTGAACATTTTGTTTCTGAATTCACACTTTTGAGCCTTCTTGTGTTTGAGATGCTAGATGTCTGCCCTCTAGTGGTTTTTCACTGCCACTAACATTATAAACTTCAGGTTTTAAAACATATCTAGTTATACTCATTTAGTTATAATTATGAAATTCCAAATGTGCAGGGAGCTAATCGGATCCAGGAGCTGCTGAATAACTAACTGGCAACTGCCTAGTACTTAATCAAGCTTCAGCAGCTCCCAAATCGGATTAGTCCCCTGTAAAGTTCCAGTTTAGTCCTTGTAATCTCTGCTTTATACAGAACCAATATTTGTTGTCTATTCAAATGTTATAAACATATAACTGAATTATATTTTATTCAAATTAATTCTTATAATTGCAACTCTTTATAGAATTCCTTTCTCTCCTTACTCTACAAATTAAACAAATAAGTTACCATTCTATGCTTTTAGACATACTTTTCTGTTCACTTCCTGTCACAAGGCAGCAGCTGGTAATAGAGTACATGCGATCTAGCATCTATAAATCCCCAGTCTGACCGCAAGTTTACACATTTTACAAGGAATCTTACAGGGCAGCTAAACTCATGTCTGCAGGACAGGATTTACCATAAGGCACTGTAGGCACATGCCTACAGGCGCCTAATGATGGAAAGGCAGCTCACTCCCCTCCTGAGTGCCTCCCTCCTTCCTTATGCAGAGTCCTAATAAGAGTGTAAATGAGCGGTTACCCATCTCCCTGCATTCCACTGACAAGATCTCCCTTCAGTCGGGGACACCTCTGGCTACTTAATACTGAGGGTACCTCTGGCTATCTAAAGCTAAGGGTTACCTATAGCTACCTACAAGGGAAGTAAGGGAGAAGCGATAGCTGACCCTGCCTGCTCACCTGAGGTGTAGTTCAGCGGGGGTTGTAGGTTCATGGAGGGTGAAGTCTAGGGTGCCAGGACATCTGTGCCTATAGGCTCCTGTGATGTGAATCCTGGCCTGCATGTCTGATAAAGGCAAACATTGTGCCAAATACAGCTTGGGACTGCTATGCAGGATGTCAGACAATGGTAACCTGATCAGCAGTTATTTAATACTGAACGCCAATAAAAAAAAAGGTTATTTTACCTAAGGATAGTGTGGATAGCATTCGGAACCTCCTTTGAGATTTTACAGCTGTTTCTGTCTCCCATTAGGGAGAATTTTCCTCAATTAGGGCTCTTTCACACTAGGAACTGATCTGTGCGTTTTGACGGATCGCTCCTATGATGGGGTAAGCGGGGTAACATGAAAGTCTATTGACTTTCATGTCACCTTGCACATTAGACACAGCGTTCCAGGGCATTACTTTGCAACCCTTCTGGGAGCTTTTAATTGTCCAGCGCTGGCGTTTTCCCGTCGGTAGTTCTTAGCATCGCTGATCAGCGTCAAACCGCAAATTTCCGATGTCACGCCATAGGTAATAAAAAACTATTCTGTTCCTTGTCCATAATATCAATAATAAAAATGTTTTTTCCTACATTTAGACTTCATGATAGATTACCTATAACAATTTACAAATTAAAAGGCAAGACAAGCAAACCAAACCTGCTTTTCATAAACATTTTCCTAGCTAGATATTTATCGTATGCAAATCCTAATGTAAGACAAGCTCTAATCAAGGAGATGAAATCTATCTGAAATGTTATTGCAAAATGTATATATTCCAGCAGATGTACCTTGTCTGAGAAACAGAATGAAATGTCTAGATATGCCTTCATTTCATTACCTTGTTTCCGTATCCATTCATGTCTTTGGAATCTTGCTTCTTTCTGCAGCTTGTCAAACACTGTGAAAGAGAAATAAAGTTAGTATTGATAATAATAATCATATAATAATGAGCACAAGTGAGAGCCACAAAAATGATGCAGACCAGGAATAAGCCGATGCATTTTTGGTTACATTAACCTGAAAAGGGATGCTTCTATCAACATTCAACCCCATACCTTACTTTTGTCTAAAAACATCTATATTTTATAGTTTAGAAAAGCGGTTTATCTTCAAAAACAGAAATGCATACACCATGGATTCTGCATTTAGCTGGTAAAGCTGTGTGCAGTCACCAGATTTTCATTGCTTAAAATAATTGTTTTGTGATAGCTTCAGGCAACAGTCTACAATGAATGCAGATGGCCTCCAAAGTTGTAGCTTCCTCGTCAGCAATCAGCGTACATCAAATACCTTGTGTATACTTGTAATTACTATAGATTGTGTCTGCTGGTGTCCAGTCCAGTATTGTTGTTTGCTTATGTATATGAGTTCTACTTGTGTTTACTCATCATTGCTGGATTCTATGTGTGTTGTATATGGCCTTATTGCCATGTTTCTTCTGTTTCTACCTGGTCTTGCTTGCTTTGCTATTTTAATTCATAATAAATTAATTATTGACAAGAATGATGTCAATGTCCGCAGTGCAAGTAAAAACCTGATCGTTCACTCCCGTCCACACCCTGGATAGATGTCGTCCACACCCGAGATGGATGTCGTCCAAAAGGGATCCAGTTCTGATAGCTGAGATTGTACAGAAGTATAGCCTGCAGGCATGGCGGATTGCTGGCCAGGGGCCGTTGGGAGTTGGGTACTGCTCTACACATGCCGGATTATCAGCAGAGGCTGCTGTTATCAGCTTTCTTAGCCAACTTTAGCCTAGCGTGTGTACGGGCCTTCAGGAGCATCCCTCCATGAAGATCCTGACCATATCTTCCAGGGGGATAAATTATACCAGTATAGTCTTGGGTTGCAAACTCACCATCACCAATAAGCACCAGACTGGACTGGTTTGTTGCCTTTCCATCCTGTAGCTGGAAGGTAAAGGTTCCTTCATCTTCATCCTCCAGTGTCTCCATGATCATCTCCACAATGCCGGTCTTACTATCCAAATTCATCTTGTATTTCTTGAAGTAAAACAAGATCAATGACTTAATGGCAGCACATTGCTTAAGGCACTAATATAGACTAGCAGAGATAGGCAAATATATGTAAATTATACAAGTGCAGGATGAAGGGTGGCTAGATTTTATACCAGTTTAATAGTTCTCAAATCACAGAAAAATCCAACTGTTCCAATGTCTCTAACTGCAGGTTATAAAAAGAAAAGCTTGAATATAATTTAGGGAAATTCCTGAATTACTCTGATAGGAAATATTAAAACTGAAGCTTCTGTGCACAGCCTACTGGATTATTCATTATTAGTAAAGCAATAAGAGACTGTGCCAATACTTACACAATTTCCACATCTGATGCAACCATTCCAGAGAAATTCCCTGTGGAAAAGTCAGTCATGAGGCCTAAGATTCATTCAAAAAAGCCTGCAGCTGCAAGTAGAGTGGATGTTCCCTAATTAGGCAGCAGCTCTCAACGCTAAGCACATAACTGGCCCCGCCCACTGCCTACCCGCATACAGGTAGACTGTCTGTGATGTGCACTGCAGTTACAGCAGATTCTTATCATTATGAGATAGCTGCAGTTCTGGCCACAAGCATTTTATCTCTAACCAGCACAGGAAGAGAACAGGGGAGGTCAGGCGATCTGTACTGATAGGAAAAGGTTGGCTTGTAGCACCTCCCTGATCGTATCATGTGGGTGGTAATGGGACAGGGGCATAGCCTCGACAAGTTCCTTGTAGCTACACAGTCTCAGCTTAGTTACTGTAAAAAGTGCACATGGACAATGTACAGAATGCTGTACATTGCTAATTAATGCAAAGTTCATACACATTAAAACAGGAGAGGTGGAAACAGGGCCTCAAGGCATGCAGTGTTTACTTACCTCACCATGTTTGATCTCTGTATCATTAAACACATAATTGCACTTAGCGCTACCAGAGAGTTTCTCAGCCTGCAGCCAAAACCGTATTTGTCCTTTTTCAAGAATCTCTACAGCCAAGCCAGACTTAAGAGGAACAACTGCAAAAAAGAAAACAGTAAAATGTTACACATTTTACTAAGAATGCATCAACTTCCTCTTGTATATAAGGTTCCCCCTTGGATAATGCAACACCCTAATGCCCCCCTGATGCCCCCTGCCCATGTTTTGTACCACTGTCACCAGTGGCGTAGCTGCAATTCATGGGGCCCCAACAAAACTTTGATGGGGCCCCCGCACTGTTCACACCCCTTCCCTTGTCTTCCCTTGGTGCACTACAGGGCCTTGGGGTCCATCTCACAAGGGTCATAAAACAAGTGTGGCCATCATGATCTTCATCCATAACAAGTGTAGCCAGAAACACACCTGATGTGAAGTATAGTCCCCTGTATTGGAGGAAGGGAAGGTTAGTAGTTAGGGGCCCCCACAGCTCTGCACCTCCCCGTGATTGTTGCTCCCCTCTAGTTACACCCCTGATAGTCACCCTTTAGTTCTATAGATCCAAGTCCCAGCCAACACATTATCTGTATTCAGTTTGCATGTTCTTCCCATATTTGGGTGGTTTTATTTGGCCAGACAACTGGCTCCCCCCAAAACTGAATCTAGTAGAGTCATCAGCTTGTGAATATCTCTCAGTGGCTGTTTAGTGATCCGACTTGTTTGATGTTCTGTTTAGTTTAGTGTTGAAGTAAAAGTGTTGAGATGACATACCTGGGAATTTGTTGTCATAGCTGAGCTGCAAGAGGCGTTTTAGCTCTGTAGGGACGAAACACACAGTTACATTATGCATCAGAAGATACACAGAGATAGATAGATAGATAGATAGATAGATAGATAGATAGATACATGGATAGATAGAGAGATTGATAGAGAGATATATAGAGAGATAGATAGAGAGATAGATAGAGATAGATAGATAGAGAGATAGATAGAGAGATAGATAGATAGATAGAGAGATAGATAGAGAGATAGAGAGATAGATAGAGAGATAGATAGAGAGATAGATAGATAGATAGATAGATAGAGAGAGAGAGAGAGAGAGAGAGAGATAGATAGATAGATAGATAGATAGATAGATAGAGATACATAGATAGATAGAGAGATTGATAGAGAGATAGATAGAGAGATAAATAGATAGGTAGATAGATAGATAGATAGATAGATACATGGATAGATAGATAGATAGATAGATAGATAGATAGATACATGGATAGATAGATAGATAGATACATGGATAGATAGATAGATAGATAGATAGATAGATAGATAGATAGATAGATAGATAGATAGATAGATAGATAGAAAAAAGAGTGGATTACATAATGAGCAGAGTAAATTATTTGGTTAAAAAGAAAACATTTTTTTGTAATTCCTTTCCTCCTCGGTTGTAAAATGCTACTGTGCTCTTACAAACTCGATAATGATTTCCTGTCTGTGTTCTAATGTGTGTAGACTTTGTTTTTGCTTCAACGTAAAACTCCACATTTGGTGAAAAACTGACATAACATACCTGCATACCAGAGGCGTAACTAGACTTAATAGGGCCCTCCTGCAAAATGATAGCATGGGACCCCCTTCGTCCCCAAACCACATAAGGGTCACATGATTGGGAAACAGGAAGAAATTACAAATGGTCTTGCTACTCTGCATGGTGGGAGGAGGTCACAGAGCGAATGGGGCTTTTCTTTTGCCAATTGACTGCACCTGCGGTTGTAGAGAGGGAGGAGGAGGGGCCCTGCGATGGCAGGGGTCCCAGGGGTGATTGTTACGCCCATGGTGTATACCATGGATACTAACACCTTTTCTTAATCTCCTCTTATAAAAAGAAAAGACTGAACCAAGCTATGATTCTCCAGACATGCCAAAACAACTAAATTATTCTTTCTTGTAAACATGTCTACAGTCTACAGTCTGCCAATTGGTGCAGGAGCAGCCCCGGCCCCCCAATTCCTGTGTTTTCCAGTGCATGTTTCCTTTTTGTGAGAAGGGAGTATTATCACCAGCAGAAATATACAGTACAAATACCAAATGTGTGTTAACAGCTTATGTTACCACTTCACACCACCCAAGTCCATTCTCTTGTGTTATCAGGCCAAGCACAGTCAGGCAGCTGCAGACACATAAGATACATTTTCTAAATCATTGTAATGGATATCAGTCTTAACTTCATGAAAGTGGAGTTACACTTAAAGGGGCACTATGGTTAAAGAGAGTCTGAAGCGAGAATAAATCTCGCTTCAGACCTCAGAGTTAGCAGGGGCATGTGTGCCCCTGCTAAAACGCCGCTATCCTGCGGCTTAACGGGGGTCCCTGATCCCCCAAATCCCCTCTGTAATGCGGGGGAGCGCTTCCTGGTTGGGGCAGGGATAACCGCCGCAGCCCTGCCCCACGCGCGTCTGTCAGCGCGTATCTCCGCCTCTCCCCCGCCCCTCTCAGTCTTCCTTCACTGAGAGGGGCGGGGGAGAGGCAGCGATGCGCCGCTGATAGACGCGACTGGAGGCAGGGCTGCAGCCCTTAGCCCTGCCTCCAGGAAGCAATAAATCACGACCAAGTCTGCGACCAAGTGTCGCAGTGGGGGGTTTGGGGGTCAAGGGACCCCCGTTGAGCTATTGCGGCGGTTTAGCAGGGGCACATGTGCCCCTGCTAACTATGAGCTCTGAAGCGAGATTTATTCTCGCTTCAGAGTCTCTTTAAATAACTGGCTATAACATCATTCAATATAAAATATGTGCAATTGTAGCAGTGTTTAACACATATATTGTGGCAGAATAAAAGTCTATTTCAGTATTACATCACCCTTAGCTACAGATGAGACGATTCGGCAGAGGAAATTACCTGACACCAAATCAGCACATACCATTGTGCAGTAGGAGGCAGCGTATCAGCTGTTTGAACTGATGTTTTAAACCCCCCTTTGATATTTCGTGAGAGGATTCCTCCAACTACTAACAGCTCACCCGAGCAGTTTTACTACTCATCTAAGGCGCCGTACGTCTCAGGACATTGACGTACGGCTCTGATGAAAAAATGCTCCTGGCTGAGGCATCCCAGCTGGCTCAGGAACGGACACATATTGTTGTCCGTTGCTGTGGAGACCAGCTCTCTGCAATGTAGCTGTGTCCTGCATTATTTTCATCGGCTTAGATGAGTAGTAAAACTGCTCGGATGTGCCGTTAGTAGTTGGAGGAATCCTCTCACGAAATATCAAAGGGGGGATTAAAACATCAGCTCAAACAGCTGATACGCTGCCTCCTACTGCACAATGGTATGTGCTGATTTGGCGTCAGGTAATTTCCTCTGCCGACGCGACTCATCTGTAACTAAGTGTACTGTAATACTGAAATAGACTCTTATTCTGCCACAATATATGTGTTAAACATTGCTACAATTGCACATAGTTTATATTAAATGATATTATAACCAGTTATTTACCCATAGTGCCCCTTTAAGGCTGTCATCAGCAGTACCATGTAACTCTGTGCCCTCTACTGGCAAAAGTGGAGCCCAGCTCTCTACAGGATTAAGGGCTTTGCCTTCTTCCTTGGTAAACTCATTTATGAAATAGACCCTCCAGTCATTATATTTTTTTTTTAAATGAAATTGTGGTGAATTCCAAACCCCATCATCTTAAATATCGATGTAAGAGTGACTCCCAAATATGCATAGCTCACATGACCTACATGAGGAGGAGACAGGCGGAGCCTATGCTCTAGCAATATACAAGAATCCATTTTGCCATATGTGGTTGATGATTACTATACTACTAACAGGTATGTAGTACGCTTTTACCAGTTCATAATGATTTTAGGCACAAAGAGGTTATCCAAGAAAAGCTTAATTCCATACTCATAATTTGAATCCTACTTTTACTTGTCGGAGCCTATGTGTCAACACACAGATCATATTGCAATAGGAACATAAGAACCCTAGTAAAAGCCTGTAGTACCATCTTCATCTAGTGTATAGCTGGAAGAAACGCCATCAGTCTCAGTAACAACACAGGAGTAAATGCCGAGATCTTCTAATGAAGGATCTTTGAAGCTCATCTTTGTCCTAGAAGAAAATTAGTATATTTAAAAATAAGAGATGTAGTTTAAACACTTCCCTAATAAGGTGCCTCTCAAATCTCATTGATAGAATACGTTTTACATTGGAAGTTTCACTCCAAAAATCTGGAAAAAAAATGCTTCTATTCCAATAGTCTAGTGAAAACCTATCGGCAATTGCAACATAAAAATTCAGAACTGTAACCAGAAATCTTTACACACAAAAGTGTGGTACAATGCTTTACATTAAAATGTTTATACTTATTCTGCAGTTTATAGGTTTATAATGAAACTAAATGAAAAATATTTGAAAAGAAAAATAATCTATACTTCATTGATTACAGATTGAAACACAAAATAGATACAGATGGTACAGATGAGAAAGGAGGAGTCCTGAATGACAACGGTAAAATATCAACATGCATAATACAGAACATAGCTAAATGATGTTACTTGCCGGGATCCTTTACTGTAAGGGGAGACATTAACCACTTAAACCTATCTGGACGAGTATATTTGTCCAGATAGGCGCAGCTAAAGGCAACCTGGACGAAAATTCTCATCCAGTTTGCAAACAGCGGTACCACGGTAAATGCTCTCATGACATACATAATAAAAAAAAGTCCCTAAGGCAACTATTAATGGATTTTTTTTGTTGCTTGTTTTTTTTTTATTTTAAATTGTTTGCTTGCTAACTGGGGGAGGGGGCTTTGGAAGTGGTTTAATTATTTTAATTTTAGTAGATAAGGACTTGCAATTGATGGGAGACAAAAAACCCCCCCAGAAAAAATACACCTTTATTTCCAAATAATATATTGTTGCCATTCCTTGTACTAGGGACATAATTTAAATGTTGTGAGAGCCGGGACTAATGGGCAAATACAATGGGTGGGTTTTATTTATTGTAGCATTGCTTATTTTAAAACTATAGGGGGTGGAATTGGAGAAATAGTGTATTTTTTCTTTTTTGTGTGTGTATTTGCCTTCAAAATGCATAGAAAATAAAGTAATTACTGAAAATAAGTATCGCTCACAAAAAACTTAATTTGTGGCAGACAAAACAGGATCTAGATCATTTACGTGTGATGAGTAGTGATAAAGTTATTGACAAATGAATGGGAGGAGCGCTGACGGGGGAAATAGCTTGTGTCCTGAAGGTGAAAACACCTGTGGGCTGAAGTGGTTAAGCTAAGTATAGACTTTGGATATTGATCGTAAAGCCTGGTACACACTTTCAATTATGATTGGCCAATCCCTGACCAATTTTACCACGTCTATGAAGTGTGAGGGTTTACCTACACAAAATCTATTGCCACTCATACTACATGAAGATGGTAAAATTGGTCAGTGATTGGCCAATTTTAATTGAAAGTGTGTGCCAGCTCAGAACCTAATGTCCACTTTGAACGTTGTAAATGATCAATAAGATGAGATCTGTCTCTTGCTCAAAACCAAACCTACTCACTTGCCGCCTTTGGTCTCAATAGATACTCTGGATGAATCATCTTCTATTTGTTCATAATTCTTGGACCACACAAACTTGGAGTCTGGAGTTAGCTGATCACATTCGAAGTTCAGTGAAATGACCCCGTCATCATCCACCTCCACCACCACTTCTTTGGTACCTACAGATTCAGAATTAGTATACAGCATTAAACACAGTACACACAGAAATGTCCAGATAAATACCAGTGAAATCATTCGGTAACTGTAATTTCGTTACTGCACAGCAAAGGCAAAGCATAATGCAAACAACTAATCCCTAGTCTTAGCCCTGCCCACCGTAAAGCAAGTGGTTGAGTGAGGTGTGGTTGCAGTTCATGATAGTCAATGAAATGCTGATTTTTCTGACTTGCATGCAAATGTAATGTACACTGTATGCAGCTTGGCAGTGAGCCACATCCTGATGAAATTGACCGGCCTAATTTCAAGCTGCGGACAATTTGCATGCAAGAAAATGTGCATATGATTGAATATCTCAGTTGCATACAGAATTGCCAGTATACATTAAAGCACAGGGCCGGGCTGAAGCATAGGCTGGAGAGGCTCCAGCCTCAGGGCGCAGTGTAGGAGGGGGCGCAGAATTCATTCAGTTGTCATTCCTAATTGTGTATGAAGCAGAAATCAATAAGAAAAGGGAATACATAGCAGTGACTGCAAGCCAGATAACTAGATATTAAGGTGTTGGGGAGGTTGTGGGCCCTGTGGCCCTCTTAGTCTAATAGCAATCAGTGTGTGACAGCTGGGGTGGGAGGTATGGAGGGGCGCACTTTGGTGTCTCAGCCTTGGGTGCTGGAGGACCTTGTCCCGCCTCTGTTAAAGCATAAGACCATTCACAACCATATAAGAAAACTATTCACCTGTTTACCAATTGATGCCACAGAAAAGCTTCACTTACAATGCGGGGTGTTTTTTTCTGAGTATGGCAGGGATCACACTTGCTCCCCACGTTTTTACGAATGATTTCAGAGTTTCTGGCACTCTGCAAGAATGCGCGGGTCGTTCAGAAAAAAATCAGAAAGCTTTTCGATTTATTACGGGGGAAAAAAACTACGCTGATGGAATGCAAAAAAAAAAAAATTCTGACAATTCTGCAGGCAATGACTTCAATGATGATCATGGTGGTGCACAACATACATTTTACCCGCATCTAGCAGGTGTGACCCCTGCCTCACTCTTGTTTGCTTCTGGGAAAACAAAAGCCTAGAGAAGTCTATGGGACTGTGGACACAGTATACATTTGGTGGCGTGAGGACCAAAACAACATGAAGCCATCACAAGCCGCATCTCAGGGTACTGGTAGGGAATGCCTCCGGCATGTGTCCTTGTCTATTCTGACATCCATTCACCAAATTTCTGCCATTCTCTATAATTGCTTCGCTGGGAACTTTGCATCAGAGTTCAAAGTTATAAATACTGGGATCAGACTGGGATCGTACCAGAATCAAATACAAAAGAAAACTACAACAGGTAAACTTTACATGCACTGTCTGTGCACTGCAGAGTTTAGTGAATCAGGGCCCATGTCATTTGTCTAGTAAATATTTAGGCGGACGCAGGGGCGCCTCTAGACATAGGCAGTACAGGCCATTGCCTAGATTGCCATTTGTCCTGGGGGCGCCATGTTTCAGGATTAAGCCCCACCCCCTGAATGAAGCCTTTCCCCCTGCCCCATGGGTGTTCTATTACTTGCTTCTGCTGCATCTGCTTAGCGCAAGTTGCAGGCAGCTGCCACTGTGTCCCTCTGTGCATCCTTTTCCCCCCCTTTGTGCCACCTTCTGCCTCTTTTGTGCCTCCTTCTGTCTCCTTGTGCCTCCTTCGGTCCTTTGTGCCATGTCTAACCCCCTGTTTGTCCCTCTGTCTCCCTTTATGCCTCCTGTCTACCTTTTGTGCCTCCTTCAGTCCCCCTGTGCCACCTCTGCCTCCTTCTGTGCCCCTTTGTGCCTCCTTCTGTCCCCCTATGCCTCCTTATGTCCCCTTGCACTACTTCTGCCCCCTGTTCCTTCTTCAGTCCCACTCTGCCTCCTTCTGTCCTCATGTAACTCCTGTCTCCCTTTGTGCCTCATTCTGTCTCCCTTTGCCTTATCAGTCCCTATGTGCCACCTCTGTCCCCCTGTGCCTCCTTCTCCCCCCTTTGTGCTTTTTACTGTCCCCTGTGTGCCTCCTTCTGCCCCCCTTTGTGCCTTCTTCAGTCCCCCTGTGTGCCTCCTTCAGTCCCACTGTGTGCCTCCTTCAGTCCCCCTGTCTGCCTCCTTCAGTCCCCCTGTGCCTCAATCTGTCCCCCATTGTGCCTCCTTCTGCCCCGTTTGTGCCACCTTCTGCCCCCCTGTGTGCCTCTTTCTATTCTATTTTGTGCCTCATTCTGTCCTATTTTGTGCCTCCTTCTGGCTTTCATGCCTTATTCTGACCCCCTGTACATCCCGCTGCCTCTCTGTGTACCTCCTTCTCTCCTCCTGTGCCTCCTTCTGTCCTCCTTTATGTCTCATTCTGTCCCCCACCATGCCTTCTTTTGTCCCCCTGTGTCTCCTTCTGTCCTCCTTTGTGACTTCTTCTGACCCTTGTGCCTCCTTCTGTCCCCCTGTGCCTCCCTATGTCCCCCTGTGTGCCTTCTTCAGTCCCCCAGTGCCTCCTTCTGTCCCCCCTTGTGCCTCCTTTTCTCCCCCTTTTTGCTTCATAAAAGTGGAACCCTGGCTTTGTGTAATTTCTGGTAAAACGCTGCCCACGTTACGTGTATTTTCTGGTGAAACGCTACCTGCATTGTGTACTATCTAATGAAACGCTGCCGCATTTTCATTTATTTTTCTAGTGAAATGCTGGCACAATAAGTGTCATTTCTGGTGAAACGCTGCCACATTATGATTATTTTCTGGTGAAACATTGCTGCATTACGATTATTTTCTGGTGAAATGCTGCCACATTACGATTATTTTCTGGTGAAACGCTGATGTGTTATGATTATTTTTTTGTGACACGGGGGAGGTTGCCGGGGAGGCGCCACAGGCTTTCTTGCCTGGAGTGACAAAATGGCTAGAGGCGCCCCTGGGCGGACGGCAGGTACTCATTACTAGTGTACCTAATTAAAACATTAATCAAGGAAAATAATAAGAACCTGGTTTGGTCTGTGCGAGGACAGGATCCGTTAGATCAGATGCTTTGCCAACACCAGCCTGGTTCACGGCTCTCACCCTCAGCACGTATCGAGTGCCATCGTTAAGGTTTTGGACCTGGAATACAAAAGTCATATTTAATGTAATTCCATCTTATAGTGCGTCCTTTTCAAACGTACAAAAGTACATAAGTATCTATATGGCTCCAGGAAACTCCAGGTATGTATAAAACTTTTATTAAATCTCGTCTCTGGTTTCCTTTAAGTTTCTTTTAAATATCTATTTTTAATAAAGAAAATATTACGGTAAATATCACAAATCAAAATTTCATATATGTTTATTATTAGATAGAGACACTCTGTGTAGCAAAGCTTTATGGCCTAAATCAGAAGGCTTGGCCTGTCGAGATTGAAACACAAGTTGTAACGTGCAGAAACAATAGGATAGCTGTAATTATTTGAGCTGCAATGCATTATGGTCTAAGTCCAAAGGCTTTACCTAATGCAATACATGGTCTGAATGAGAAGGCTTTTACAATTTTTTTTATTTTGACTCTATTCGAGCATTCCGATCCAATTTTCACATTGATCAGGAGTTTTGATCAGAATCTTCGAGGTACCACACACATATTTTCGAGATTGCCGCAATTTTGGGATAAAAGATTGTAAACTCCTTAAAAATTGGTTGGTTAGAAAAAATTGAGAGTAAAATGTAATAAATAGTTACATACAATTTTTTTCTGTTGAATACAATATATCACACACCATACAATTCTAAATAAAATTGATCTGAATTTTCCAATATGTCCAATTAAAAAAAAAAAGAAAAAAAGTAAATTCGATCGGATTTCTCGATTGAACACAAAAAAACTTTTGATTTTTTGTGACAACCAATTGTATTTATCAAATTGGTGTAAAATTGGATCTTTTAATTGCATGGTGTGTGGCCACCTTTAGCCTATTGCAATGCATTATGGTCTAAATCAGAAGGCTGTGCCTACTGCCTTTCAATGATGCTTTTTCAATACATTAACTACCAGAGCTTTTTTCATAGTTATTAGGAATGGTCACTGAGATGCAATCATTCAAATTCTGTATGCAAATGTATGCAACTTGAAAATTGACCAATCACATCCCACCAAGGTGAAATTCAACAATTTAAAGCTGAATAACTTTGTGTGCAAAATGTGACCATCCCTAGTAGTCATGTTTAGCTGTGAGCTAGGTAATGTAATAAAGGACCTGGTCATAAAAGAAGCTAAGTACAGTATCCCATCAACATTTCAGTGCTGGAGTACTAGCGCAAAGCTGGTCATATTCTTGTTGGAGAAGGTCAGTTGAGTAAAAATATTTACAAATAAAGGTTTTAAAATATCTTAAAGGACACCTGAAAGGAAATACTAAGTCAGCCTCCATATTCCTCTCATTTCTGGTGTCTTTAATAAATCACATCCTGAATAATCATTAGTGTAATGATCCGCTCAGCTGGCTGCACAGGCAGACAGCTGTTTGACCATTCCTCTAGTCTGTGGGCTGCAGGTCTCTGGAAGAGAGACCTGTCTTTCCTTTGCAAGTTTCTGATCTGCTCTGCTGCTGAGGAATTTGCATACATTGGTTATGCAAATCACCCAGCTAACTCCTGTGTAGGCTGGCAGTATAAAGAGCTATGTTTCCCAGAGTCCTTTGCTGGTCATTCCTTCATGGTTTGTGGAAACACTCCTAGAGTGGCAGCCATGCTATTGCTTGTTAATGTTATCTTAGAGTAATTCTTGGGACTGCACTAGGCAGCTTCCCTAGTGCAGTTAGCTTGCTATCTGTTTTGTCTGTATTGCCTCTCTGTTGTGATTGTCCTGTCACCAACGGTGGTTGTCAGGAAATCGTTATGTCTGTCTGGGGTGCTAACCAGAGCAGCGGTCGCTACTGGTGGCCCCTTCTGTTCATCTGTCTGTCTTGTTTGGATCGCACTAGCCTCTAGCGGTAGCGGCTGTGGATCCTTCTGATCTTTGTTCTTGGAGTGTAAGCTGGAGCAGCGGTTGCTCCCTGCTATCTCATCTGTCTGTCGTGCTTGGATCGCACTAGCCCCTAGCGGTAGCGGCTGTGGATCCTTCTGATCTGCTTTCTTGTTCCTGAACTCGGATCGCACTCGCTCTGGCGGAAAGAGCAGTGGATCTTCCCTATCTTGTTTCTGAACCCAGATCGCACTCGCTCTGATGGAAAGAGCAGTGGATCTTTCCTTTCATATTCCTGTTTTCCGTTTGTCTGTCTTGTCTGATAAGAACGCTTGTTGTAGGCTCGGTGAGGTAACCGTTATGCAAGCGCTCGCGTTCTTTGTTTCGTGTTTGTCTGTCGGTGGTTAGTCAGGCGTGCTTGTCTCTGTTGTGCTAAACATGCGGAGATCGCGCTGTAAACGTGTTCGCGGTTGCGAATGAGTGCGGTGTTCACGTTTAGCTAGCGTTTGTTATTTTCATTATTTTCTCATTGTCGTTTGCTGCGCCTTTGCTACTCTTGTGTTCTGTTCTGGTCAGTCTTGTGTCACTTCTGGCGATCGCCTCTCTCGCGATCGCGTTCATACTTTGTTTCTGCGAATGTGTGTTCACCGTCGCTGGGTGGCGACTAGATTGGGGAACACACATTTAGCCTATCTCTGTTCTCTTCTCTTTAAGGGCTGTCTTGTCCTGCATTGTTGCAATTCGGACAATTCTCATCTGGCATTTGTGGCCGTGCAGAGGGTTTTAATCCTCTGGACTCCACAGCTCCATCTGCCGGTGGGAATTTCCCTCTACTGGTGCTTGCACCAAAGCTGGGTACTCTCCTTCCCTACGCTTGTGGAAGACTTCCGCCGTGTCAGCGCGCTCCTTGTGCGCTGATCACGGAGATAGTTCCACAATCGTTACAATTAGTATACACATTTTAAGAATACCTTGAGGTAAGTGTTTGGAGTTAGTTTCTCATTGACACTTATCCAGTTCTCGTCTGGGGCATCAGCTTCTTTAACGTCCACATAAAATCCGGTAACTGGAGTCCGGCCTGTGTAGACTGGAGTCTTCCATAGAAGAACCAAGGAGCTGCTTCTGACCTCCGTGAGCGTGAGTTCATGAGGGGGTCCTGATGGTTAGATAATTAGTGTATGATTCAATACAATTCAATGTACAAAGAAAAGTCTTTGCCGTTCCTTAGCTTTTCTCCTTGGAAGACGTGTTTTCAACAAAGCACCTGTAACTGTTATGTTTGATTTTGGACCCTGTTCTCCTGAAATCATGGACATCTGACTGTGACAGGTATGCAAATGTATGATTCATTTCCTGGATTAATATACGTGTTGCAACAGTTATTTGCCTACATTACATGCATGTAAAAATAGTGCTTGTAGGTATATTTTTGATGATGTAATGTTGCTCAGCAGCAGAAGATGACATCTAACAATCAATATATAATATTTCCGTTAATAGTAAGGGAAAAATAAGAAATAACATTACAGGGGTTTCACATTTACAAAATTCCCTGGTAGAAAAGTAGCCATTTTAAAGGATACTCTTGTCACGTTCCAGGTTTGATTTGCTTTAGGCCTGCTTTACATGTTCGGCTAATTGCGGCTCGTTTTGCCTTAGCCAAACACTTTTTTGCTACCGCACAGAGAAGCATTTAAGATTGTTTGCCATTAATTTGTCCTTCCATTACTTTTGAGCCCCAGTGGCTAGAACATAACGGACGCCAGAACATGTAGCGTTCTAGGAATTTCAATGGATCGTGGCACTTTATTAAACACAGGCAATGCTCGATGATGTGAAACGAACACTCCCATTCATCTCAATGACAATACCATCACTATGTGGTGGATTCCAAGTGGTAAACGCCATGGGTGGATACTAGCAGCCAGCCCTAGAAATGGCCCTAAAAAACATCCATTGGCTTCTTAAACATTGGTGCTGTAATATGTAATTAAACAGGGGGTCTACACCCCCATTTACCAATACATAATAATCCCCCTTATTGGAGGCAGAAAATATTTTTACCCTGACTCACATAAGCACCTCTGAGTGCACAGCAGCTACTGCCAGTCACGTTGTGGACTGTTTACCTCCTTCTATAAATACATTCTGTATGGAGGAGCATTCTAAGGTCATCAAAGATATGACCTTGAACAGGGAAGAGATACAGTCAGTTGGAGGGTAACTGCCTTTGTATAGAGGATAACTAATGCGTCTCTTATTCTGGGCATACACAACTCGTTTTTTATTCTCTCGTTCGATCGTTTCGCCACTCGATTCCGCAGTCAATTCTCTTATCTTGTTTTTCTTATCTTTTTCCATGCACTGCTATCTGGAATCGAGCGGCGAAACGAGGAGATCGGACATGTCGGAAATTATCTATCGAGCCATCTTAATGGCTCAAAAAGGAGCTGTGTATGCCCAGCATAATACTATTCTTTATCCCATTTTTAAAAGATTGTTAGTGATTTTCAAAGCAATCACAGATAGAGTGCCAGCTTTAGGATGGATCATAAGAGACACCTATTGCATTGCACTGTATCAGGTCAAATGAAATTCAAAGGAAAAATAGCAAAATGTTTGATCTCCAGTTCCTGTGATCTGTCCCATCCAAGTATCACTGCTCCTGTTATGCTTTGTTGCAAATGTGATAACTTTTTGGGGGGATTTGTAGGTGAATATCTTTTATTTCATGCGTTGGTGAATTAAACAGAGACACTTGGTAGACAGAATATTTCTGACTCCCGGTGGAATAATTTAATCAAAACTAGCAATCCTAGTGGACAATTAGCTCTGAACCTCATTCTTAAACTATAGTCTCATCCCTAACCTAAATTTAACTATGACTCCAATCCTAAGTATAGAAAAAAACATAGCTTTATTCCTATCCCTAACCTTACAAAGACACTAGGGGACATATGTATTTGTTACCTACACAGGATCTACAATCCTATTGTCAATACTCTGGTATTTCAGGTATACAATTTGTGAATCTTATCTAATTCTAACCAACTCTCTTAACATACAACTCCTTCCTGATGAAAAAAAAAATTGACTATACATACATAGAGAGTATAGATTAAAATGCAAAGTAAAATGCACTATACATATTTTTTTCTGTGTTGTAGTCACAGTAGGTAGCGAAAATCTGACTAGGTTTTAGTGGTCTGACTAGGTTTTAGTGGTCCTTTAACCACTAGGCGACCACATCACGCCAATGGGCATTGACGCGGCTCCAGCCCCAGGACCGCCTAACACCGATTGGTGTAAAGTCCTGGGGGCATGTTTTGCAGGAGATTGTGCGCCGATGCTCCGCCATCAGTCTCCCAGCATCGATCGCCGCTAGGAGACTGTTAGACGGCAAGACCACCGTCTAATAACTAATCTGCAATCTAAGGCAGCGCTGTACTGGGGACAGCCGTGTGACACGGCTGTCCCCCTGGGTGGCACAAAAGTGATCCGCCGATCGCTGTAATTGGCTGATGGGGGGAGGGAGTGAGAGTAAAAAAAAAAAAATACAGATATTTATAAAAAAAATAAGGAAATAAATATTGATAAAAAAATAAACAAACATCCAAGCAGGGATGAGAGACCACCAACAGGGCAGAAAAGGGGGGGGGGGGGAATCACTTGTGTGCTGAGTTGTACGGCCCTGCAGCGAACCCTCAAAGCTGCAGTGGCCCAATTTGTTAAAAATGGCCTGGTCTTTAGGGGGGTTTAAGCCCGTGGTCCTTAAGAGGTTAACCTTTTCCAGTAACCTAATCTAAAGCTGGCCATACACTGGCCCGATTTCCCGCCGATCGACAGCAGATTCGATCACTGGGATCGAATCTGCTGTCAAATAATTCACGCTAAACGCACTCGACCGATTGATTTCCTCCTGATATCAATCGGTCTGTCGATCGCGGCGTGTGGGAAATTACCGTAGATCGCCCACGGGTAGGGAGCACGTTGCTTGCGACATACGATTCGGGGGCCTTTCGACGCAGGTATACATTACCTGAGGCTGGCTCCCGGGCATCCCGTCCGTCACTGCTCCCGTCATGGCACCTCTGGCATCCTCGTATAACTTCACGCCAGTGACAGCGAAAGTACAAATAGAGGGCGCTCTATTTGAACTTCCGCTGTCACTGGTGTGATAGCGTAAGTTAAATGCGGATGCCGAAGCCGGAGGTGCCACATGACGGGGACAGCACGCCCGGGAGCCAACCTCAGGTAATGTATGTCGGGGGGGAAGGGGGGGGACAGGCGGCAGCTCAGCAGATTGTGAATCGGTTTCAGGCTGAAATCGATTCACAATCTGTTTGCAGTAAAGGCAGCCATACGATCCCTATCTGATCAGATTCGATCAGAGAGGGATCTGTCTGTTGGTCGATCTGATGGCAAATCGACCAGTGTATGGCTACCTTAAATCTTTTACCCTAGCAACTACAGTAAAAGGGGGCTACTAACAATACAATCTTTTTCATCCACTTTTACCAAACCTATCTAGTATAAAGTAAACTGAGTGAATATATTGAAT